>NC_064616.1:778449812-778754120 GCF_023898315.1 Schistocerca nitens
AGTGTTGTCGTTTAAAAGTAGTTCAACGTCTTGCTTAAACAGACATTTTCGACATAAGCATCCAACAGTTAATTTAAGTGAAACTCGTTCGAAACCAGTTTTTATGAATCTGGGCAGTGACAAAGTCAGTTCAACTTCCACAGCAACTGTTCAGGAATGTGCCGGTTCACTTCTAGGTAGGTGTGGTAGACAAACAAAGATTACTGGATTTGCACCAAGATCAGTGCCTTCATCCAAGTGAGCCATCATAGACGAACAGATTTTAAGACTTGTTGTTGAAGAATATCTTCCGTTTAATGTAACTGGGAGCGTAGAGTTTAGAAAAATGACTTATTTATTAAATGAAAACTGTGTACATCCCTGTAGAAAAACCGTCTCCAAAAGCTTAATCTCTCAAGTATTCGACAACACACTAATATGAGAAAGATATGCAGTGCAAGCTGCATCCTCCATCTGCATTACGACTGCTTGAGAGACATCTGTGAAAAATGAGAATTATATTGCAGTTGCTGCTCACTTCATTGATGAAAACTGCAATCTGAAGTCATATTTGTTATCTAGTTTTAAATTCCATAACAAGCATACAGCTGAAAACATTTCCATTGAATTACAAAATGTGACTTCCTCTTGGGGTATTACCAATAAAATTATAGCTTGCACTACAGATAATACACCTAATATGGTGAAGGCACTGATGATGCAAATGGTGGCATATACCTTGCTTTGCATATGCACTGAATTTATTGTGAAAGTAAGCCTTGAACCAATTACACAGACAAGGACAAAAGTGAAGTCAATAGTGGAATTTTTCAAAAGAAGTCCTCAAGTATTTGAGAAATTACACAATATTCAGAAGCAAATGGGCTTCCGTATTTTAACGGCGAAACAAGATTGCCCTACGAGATGGAATTCCATGTATGAAATGGTTGACAGTCTTTTGAAAATCATATAGCCTTTGCACCCTCACCATCCTCAGTTTGGATTCACAGACATAACTGTCCAATGAAGACTGATCAGTTATTGAAAAATCTTGTGTAATACGATCTCCCTTTGAGCAAGTCACAACACAAATTAGCAGCAAAATAAATGCAACCGTGTCAAAAGAAGTGTTACTAAGCACAGATTTACAAAGTCAATGTCTTAGACTGAAAAACTCAGATTACAGCAATGAATGCATTAATACAGTAACTGCTAAACTTGACGATGGAATCTGTACCTGTCTCGTTCAAAAGTTTGCAGATAAAGCAATTGCTTGCGGAGCAACATTACTGGATCCTCGCTTCACGGAGCATGGGTTCATAAAAACTTGGCATCAATTAAAAGTAACAAAAGATGTCATAATTAACAAGTGCTGTTTAATACGACAGAAACTCACAAGGTGTTCTACAGACAATCCACCACCAGCAAAACCATTTGAGGTGAGGACATTCAACTCTAGCACTGGCAACATTTGGCAAGATTTTGACCAATTTAGGACAGTTGATCCAAAATGTATACAATCCACGTGCTGAAAGTATAGTCGAGCTTGATAAATATATGAAGATACCAGATCACAGTATCCATTGCTGTGGCGGAAAGAAAACCATGTGTTGTTTCCTCTGCTGTTTGAAATAATGAAACGACGTCTTTGTATTATGGTCACCTCTGTTCTATGTGAGCGCATATTTTCAAAGCAAGAGCAAACAATGACAGACGATCCCGTCCTTCAAGTGGAAAAGTATCAAAAATAAACTAAACTAAAACTTAGAATAGGTACAGTAGATCTACTCAGAAATGAAACAGTAAAATTTCAATTGATTTTGTTCTTCATTTGAGAATGTGCACTGAATTTGTATCCGACGGCATTTTGTCTAATCCACTAAATCCTACCTTACAAGCCGGTCAGGGTGGCCGAGCGGTTCTAGGCGCTACAGTCTGGAACCGCGCGACCACTACGGTCGCAGGTTCGAATCCTGCCTCAGGCATTGATGTGTGTGATGTCCTTAGGTTAGTTAGGTTTAAGTAGTTCTAAGTTCTAGGGGACTGATGACCTCAGAAGTTAAATCCCATAGTGTTCAGAGCCATTTGAACCTACCTTACAAGAACATATTTCTCAAATTTGTTGTACACAGAAGACACGTTTTTGTTCACCAGTACGTTTATTTGTGTGTTTGAGAATAATCATCTGATTTATGTCTGTATATGTTTGTGTGTTTATTTTTGTAAATGCACTATGTTTGGTTATTACGCAATATAGGCGTCTTAATACTTGTGTATCATAAATAATTCTCAGGCAGTTCAACAATGGTACTTTGATACTTTTGTTTTAGTCTTTCGGATACTGTGATAAAAAGTGCATTCCAACAGCAACTTAACTTCATCTCTGATTTCCTGGCGAAGTTTACAATAAAATGAAAATATATCTGCTTGCTGTGAGTACTTGAGTGATCTCCAAATGACTGTACATCAGACATACTTCTTTAGCAAGAATTGTAAGTGGTGTAGAGCCAGATTTTCCATGATCTAAGTATCACAAGGGCATTGCACTTAAATTTTAGTCTGGATTTTATACTTCAAGGAAACATACCGCTCTCTGCATTTCAGTTACCTTGAAATATTTTAACATTTTTTCTGGTTCTATCAAGTGTACATATTAAGAGCTGTATTCAGCTGACTTGTGAATATTTGATGAAAAACTGTCATACTTGACCATTGCGTTATATGCTCCAGTCTGTTATGATAATTTTTTTATCTGCGTGCATCAGTCACTTTGCGGGCCTGCTCTGTGTGACAAAAAACGGAAAATTTGACTAAGAAAAGTGTGAGTGGCACACTCATGAATGTTAATTCAGTGCCTCTCTTACCAGAATGCTATCTCAATAAATTACATCTCATGATATGCCTTTTCAAGAGCACATACGGATTTTCACTCATGAAACCTATCAAAATTAAGAGCTAGAATACAGGGAAACGAGTCTGGCAAAATCTAATATGTCAAACATACAAACTCTATCCTCAGCCAATTGAAAAGTGTGGAAGTCACACGACACGAAAGCAGTGCATTTGCTGCAGGAAATACGAAACTGCCAAGATACCTAAGTGAAAGTTTCATACTTTACTGCGATATGTTTAGCGCTCTCGCACCTCATTTGTGTTTATGTGGACATACTTATACAGTAGACATTCAAGATGACAAAATGTGTAGGTCTATTCGATTACAAAACACAAACTGTTTCTCTGTTTCGAAACAGTGTGTCGAAACATTACATTGTACTGTTTCATTTGTTTCGAAACAGTTACATGTTTCAGTTTGCCCATCTCTACTCAGTGGCCATATGGGTGTGAGGCATGCTGAAACGTGCACGAGTTGTCTGCCTACGTCATCCGGCATGAGCGTAGCAACACCTGGACAGCACACTGTGGAGCTGTAGGCTGTTTGACGCCCGAGAGCAGCGTGCATAGACTCCCACTCCCCGGCTGGCATTGTAATGAAGTACTACGCTTTCAGATTTTCAGATGAAAGCAGGCACACTCTGCGTGAAGCTACATCACCTAGGACACAATCCAGAACTGCAACGACAAAAATTGTAAGTGCTTGTGTTGTTTTCTTTTTCTTCCCAAATTTTAGGAAAAAGCAGTGCCTCCGAGGGACAAATGCAAAGGAGCACTAGTATCATCTATGATTATATAGTGCAGTACAAAGATGAAAAAATAAGTATCAACAGAAAACTTGAAACTCCAAATTCTAATGAACTCAAGCAGAAATTGTCGCTCTCGCCTTTGTTCCAGTCACAGCTAATGAACAAGACAGCCGAACTGGAAAAAGAAAACAGGCGTCTCTGACAGGAAACAATCGTGGAAGAAAAAAGGCTGCCAGTCCCATATTTTCAGCGGTTCTGGCAGCTCCCTCAGACAAACTAAGAGTGACAATTACCACTAAAATGGAAGTTGCTACCACAAAGTCTGCAAGTACACTTTTTATCAAATCAGAAGATGAGCTTGGTGTCAGTGTAAGAAAAAACACCTCACAGATATATTAAATCCCTGTGTAGACCACATGAAATCTAAAATCATTCACACTGCAAACAACATGACAATATTAGAAGCAGATTGTAGTGCAGACTGTCGGGAAATAATTGAGAAAACCAAAAACGTCAAGGTGCTAACAGAAGTATACGCCGTAGGCAGTCAAAAAGTAAGGTCACAGGTATAAGATGACACCAAGGTTATTTGAATTAAGAGAACACAAATTTCCTTCCTAGAAACGAGTCTTGAAACAGTCATGAACAAAATAAACTCTTCTGGTATGAATACAAAATAGTACTTCAGTTACAAGGCCTGGTAAGAAGCAACGCTTCTGGTTTAAACACAAAGCAGTACTTCAGACAGAAGACCTGGTAATGGATTAAGCAAAGTTCAAAAATGAAAATTCTTTGCACACCTCGTGTAGTAACAAACTCCGATGAAAACTTCTTGGCGTACTTAGTGTGGAAACAAATGTATGGAAGGGACCAGTAAGAGTCAAAGTTCACAATGAAAAAAAGTTTAAGTCTGGCAAAACCGAACTAAAGACAATCTTTGAACTATTACAAGTCTGCTGGTCCGTCGCTACGTCGTGGCCATGTCTTCTGCTGGATGGCCATGTTACAGGATCTCTGGTGAAAAGGCTGGCTCGGCTGGCGATGACAACAAAACGACGGCTCCAGAGTGAGCTCCTTATTGAAGAACTGCGTAAGCATTCTGCTCCTGGCCTAGGAAGTCCACTAGGACTGAACTCCTGTTCAGGGCCCATGCGTCGGCCTACGTACGGCGCTAGGATAGAGTGAGTCTTGTTTCCTGTCACGTGGCCGGCGTAGGAAAAAGGTCCGCGGGACAAGCTACCTCTGCTGGAGCTTCAGTCGTCATCTGATGGCCTTGTGTAGCGTGGCAGCCCTCGAGTGTCGGCGTAAGAAATGCGGCTGCCTGTGTAACTCGTATGTAATGTGGGTTGCAGGAAGAGTAGGCGTAAGCCCACAATTCTTTACTAGCATTCGAACCACAGAAAAGGAGAGGCCCAATTCTGACCATAATTATATGAAGTACTCCCCAACGCATGGGGAAAAGAACTTTTGGAGTCAAAATAAGAGAAAAATCTTGAGGTACATATGCAAAGACAGGAGTTTGTAAAAATAAGTTAGAATGCAAGACTGGCCCCAAGGGGAATACGTACACTACTGGTCATTAAAATTGCTATACCAAGAAGAAATGCAGATGATAAACGGGTATTCTTTGGACAAATAAATTATACTAGAACTGACATGTGATTACATTACTAAAATGTAAACTTTCACGGCCGGAAATATCAGGTCCATTATAATTATCCGGGCTGTTATGCCGTGGTCGGTTGATGAATTCCGTATTGTTTCCCAACGTTTCGTCTCCGACTGCGGGAGACATCTTCAAGGGGGTCCGTAGCTTGATGGAAGGTCCAACACACACACTGGCTCGCTACTGACTGCCGCTAAATTCCGTGTCCGCGCGCCCCCGCGCCGCGGCGTGACGTCACGTGTTTTGAAAACGTCAGTGCAATTGGCCGCTGTCCGTCGCCGTCGATCGCCGTTGCCATCACCCAGTAGTGGACGAGTGGTACACATCTTCTTTAACACCGGCATCCATATACCGTTTAATTTGACGCCCTCCTCCTTTCGGTTGAAATTATTTGGGTGTTTAGCGATTTCGATTGCCTCCCTGTAGAGCCTTTCGTAGTATCCGCTCGTGGCCGCTAGTACTTGCGTCTCCTCGAAACGAATATTGTGGTTCCCTGGCTGGAAAGCATGCTCCGCAACAGCTGATCGTTCCGTTTCTCCTCTTCTACAATTTCCCTTGTGCTCTTCCAAACGTTTAGAAACAGTTCTTTTGGTGGTACCCACATAAACATCACCACAGCTGCATGGATCCTATACACTCCAGATTTTTCCAATGGTTTGCGAGCGTCCTTGGCAGGCCTAAGGTATTCCTGTATCTTCCTGGTGGGCTTGTAAATTACGGTAATATTCCGCTTCGTCAAGATCCTCCCTATTCTTTCCGTTACATTTTTAACGAACGGCAGGAAAACCTTAGATTTTGCAGTAGCCTGTACGTCAGTATGATTTCTGCGTGGCTGCCTCAACGCACGTTTTATTACGGCGGACGAATATCCGTTCTTCGTTAGTGCATTGTGGAGATGTTCCATCTCAGCGTCGAGCAAGTCAGGTTCACAAATATTTCTAGCTCTGTCCGCTAACGTCTTGATAACACCCCGCTTCTGTTGTGGGTGGTGGTTCGAATCCCGGTGCAAATAACGGTCCGTGTGCGTGGGTTTGCGGTGCACTGAGTGGCCCAAACTACCATTTTCGTTTCTAAACACAAGCACATCGAGGAAATGTAGTTTGCCGTCTACCTCCTCCTCCATTGTAAACTGAATTCTTGAGTTTATACTGTTCAGATGTTCGTGGAACCGGCTTAGTTCCTCCCTACCATGTCTCCACAACACAAACGTGTCATCCACGTATCGGAACCATACATTTGGTTTCTTGCTGGCAGTACCTAAGGCCTGTTCTTCGAATTTCTCCATAAAGAAGTTTGCAATTACGGGACTTAGGGGGCTTCCCATAGCCACGCCATCCGTTTGCTCATAAAACTGTTCATTCCACTTGAAGTATGTGGTCGTCAAACAACACTTAAACAGCTCTAAAATATCGGCAGGAAAAATTCTATCCAGCTGTTCCAATACATCATTAAGTGGAACCATGGTAAACAGCGATACCACATCGAAGCTGACCAATATGTCCTCCGGCTGGACCACTATGCCATTCAATTTGCTGATGAAATGTGTCGAATTCTTTATATAAGAGTCCGAACGGCCCACATGTGGTTTTAACAGCGTAGTCAAAAACTTGGCTAACGAGTAGGTGGGCGCTACCACCGAGGCTTTATGGATTGCCCGAAATTCATAAAGAAAATGTTCCGTTAAGACCGATACTAAGTGCCATTGGTTCGCCCACCTACTCGTTAGCCAAGTTTTTCCTCATTTCGGCACGTTGTATGTGTCGCCAACCTTGTGTGAATGCTCTGAAAAGCTAATCATTTGCATATCACAGCATCTTCTTCCTGTCTGTTAAATTTCGCGTCTGTAGCACGTCATCTTCTTGGCGTAGCAACTTTAATGGTCAGTAGTATATTTTCATCAAGTAGTGGAGGTCACCCCACGACTTGAGAAGCTCTTTGTTAACCATCAATAGGTTGTACATTGGTTACAGAGCACTGTCAGTCAAGGACCACTTAGCCATACGAAAATGTCAAAAATGCTTTGATTATGAAAAATTAACCAAATTTTGCAAAGCAGAGAAGCAAGTTTGTGCTTGTTGTGGTGAAGCTGACCATTTAAAGAAAGACTGACCCATCACTACAGTGCCACCAAAGTGCATAACCTGCGCGATTAAAGGTAAGAAGTGTTCGAGGTCTGGAAGTCAATGTGCCACGTACAAGACGCTGTTGCAAAGAGAAATCGCGAACACCGACTATGGCCAGTAACACTCTTGCAGATAGTTTTGGATATCAAAGTTCAATCCTAGAAACTACACAGAAACAAAGAAGAGATAATTCAGGCACAAAAAGAAGAAATCTCCTTCAACGCACCTTCGAAATTGCCGGCTAGCATTACTGTGTCAGGAAAATCAAAATAAGAATACCTGTACGAGAACTAAAGAAGGCATGGACGTTCGATGGAAAAAAATTTATGTTAACGAGCAATAGAATTTTTAATGCGTGTGCAGTTGGACTGCCCTTGTACTATTCAACTCGAACAATCATGAACAGAACATATGTTGTGGAAGCCACATGCCACGCAAACCAAAAACCCCGATATATAAAAGAGACAATTCCGCAAATAGATAATTCAGGCAGAGTTCTAACGATCCGGTAGCTCGAGGCGTAATTTATAGGTGTGGGATACAACTTGTTAAGGGAAAAACTCTTTTCTGCGAAAACCACCGCCGGCCGGAGTGGCCGTGCGGTTCTAGGCGCTACAGTCCGGAACCGAGCGACCGCTACGGTCGCAGGTTCGAATCCTGCCTCGGGCATGGATGTATGTGATGTCCTTAGGTTAGTTAGGTTTAATTAGTTCTAAGTTCTAGGCGACTGATGACCTCAGAAGTTAAGTCGCATAGTGCTCAGAGCCATTTGAACCATTTGAAAACCACGTACAAGATGATGGAATCAGTACCTAGTCAATTAAAAAGGATGGAAGACATAGAAAAAGAGATGGCGCTCCTCTTTTAGAAGCTCAAACGCAGCCTTATCTAACGGGGTCGACAGTAAGGCAGCGAAACCACCGAAAGGTGCGACGCCTGATAATCTACAGTCTGTCGGGAATCAGAAACTGCCTTCAAAGGGCATTACATCAGCTGTAGAAATGCTACACGAAGTAGAATACATGCATAAAAATCTTGAAAATAGTCTTTGTCAACACAATTCTAGTAGCCCTGCGCTACATTACTCGCATCGCACACCCAAGAGCTGGCTCAGTGGTCTTCCCGACTCCTGAACCGATTGACCAAATTCAGTTGAAAGTCAACAACCTACCAATGAACATCCAGAACTCTGTGTCTTCCTGAATTAAGTGTTCACCAGTAGACAAGAGGTTCTTGATCTGGAACAAACTTCCAAAGACTTCGTCAAAGCGCATGTTCGGATCCATTTCAATTTCTCCCAACGTTCTCTGAAATGTTACGTGTTTACTACATATCCTTGATACAGGCGAATATCGCAAATAAATGCAATGCGCCCTGCGAGAGTAATAACTGAACTAATTAAATTAGTAGAAGATTGGGAAGATAGACGTTCTATGTATTTAAGAGCAATGCAGAAAGCACGATAAGATTCCCCAGTTTACAGTTAACGTAACAACAATTGGAGATGATCCAAATACACAAGCAGCGATAATACTTTTCCAGGAATTTGATCAAGTAACAGAAATATCCCAACTTTGTGACGAACACACTGCATCAGTAAATTTAAAGTCCTCACATGTAAACTAATAAGAACGAGCATTTACGTGCAATATTCACACATCATTGAACCATACATCGATAGGCTGTTAATGCGGCTCATTATGCTCAGGTTTCGCCACATATAATGGTAGTGGACGCTTTGCGAAATCCGCACTGTGACACAGTCGTGTGGCATATGCGCGTGGTATACAAATACAGGAAGCATTTGATGAATTAATACTCCATGTGCTAAACAGATTGGGCCATCCAGCCAAATATGAAAAAGCTGCTGGTGCCACAACCAACATTGACATCACCTTGGCAAATCAGTCTGCAGCTAACAAAATCAACTGTCGGAAAATCTTTCAGCAAGCTGCAGGAAGCGACCACTGCTATTATGATAGATTCGTATTATCCTGGTTTACAACGAAGGAATACGGCACAGGAACACAATTACAATGGATATAATTTTAAAAAGGCTTACTGGGAAAAACTGACTGCAGAAATTGATCGTTAAATACGAGTAGATTCTGACCGTAGTGTAGAGTACATGATACAGACTGTCTTACAAAACACAAAATGTATTTCGCAGAGATAGACTGAACGCCAGTGGTGAAGACGCTTTTATATCTTTAAAAAATACGACAACGATTCCGAGTACGAAATAATTAGAGTGAAGGTAAGCTTAAAAATGGATCAGACAAGGTCACCGGATGCTTTTATTGCCTCCTGCCTCAGAAGCAACAATGCTGGAACATTTGAGGGGAAATTTTGAGATAATTTCGCGTAAATTTCTTGGTCATGTTACAGGTGGAGATTTCTACTTACCAGGAGAGTCAAGTGGTTAACGCGGGTAGTAGGGACAAGAAATCATGGGATATTGTTTCTAAATGCATTATCTGGAAACTGCCTTGAGCAGGTAATCAGCGAATCGACTCGTGAAGGTAACATACTAGATCTCCTGATCACCAACAGGCCCGTACTTTTCAACTCAGTTAACATAGAACAGGGAATCAGTAATCATAAGACTGGTACTATACGCCAAAGAAAGTTAACACTTGGTGCGGTGGCTGATGGGAGCGACCGTAAAGGCATATCTTATTTACTGTCACTCCCATCTGCCACTGTGCGGGGTGTCAACTTAGTTTGCGTGTAGAATACGGCTGTAAATAGGAATGTAAAGAAAGGTGGGAAGATATACCTGCTTAGCAAGAGTGACGAAAATGTATTTCAGACTATCTGAGCAGTCAACATGAAAAATTCCTCCCTCGAACGGAAAATGTTGAGCATAAATGGACAAAGTTCAAGAGTATTGTATAATACGTCACAGGCTTGTGCTGAGTGAAATGAAAGTAAAGAACGCTTAACTGCATATTTAAATATAGCCAAAGCCTCACAGACAAATAAAACTGAATGAAATCAAAATTAGTGTAACGAGCGCCATGCGTGAAGCGTTTAACGAATTCGGAAGTAAGGTTCTGTTTACCGAGTTTGCAGAAAATCCCAAGAACTTTTGGTCGTATATCAGTAAACAGATCGAAGCCATCTGCGGAGACACTCTGTGAGTATAGCGGCATCGAAATGGAGAACACCTCTCAAGCGATCTCCTCCCATCCTGTACGCTTCACCCGTACTTACTTTAACTTTTGAACAGCTACATCCATGAAGCAAGTGTAGGTAATTTCCGATTGCCTACGGGAGGGGGAGACTTTAACTCTGTGAAAGTTCAATGCACCAATACGTTCTACTACAGTATAATGTGCTAAACGTTGCTCAACTTCTTGGGATGGAGATGAGACCAAACGACGATAGCTTTGAATTGTAGTTATTATTGGAGAACTTAGACAATTTTGTTACTGACATTGATAGCATAAATTACACCGAAAATGGCACGTTCCTTAGCGTAAAGAACTTAAATATACAGACTTACATTCCAGAACCGTTTTGTGACAAAATTATGGTGCTCAAAATCTTTAAGCAAGTGAACTGTCATGAAAATTTACAAAAGTAGCAGTCCGTCTTGTTAAAGAGAGGAATATGTCGTTCATTTAACAGTTATCTACGTGGTAAATTCTTTAAGTTCATCTCTGTGAGACATGGCGCCAAAGCAAAAATATAATTTATTCTACACTGGAATGACATTGTAACAGCGGGAGGAATACAGGGGAAACTTACCACGAAAGTACTTGGGCTCGAACAAACACAAATACACCAAAATCGTGTGAGAAATAACGTAAAGGTCTCTTATTGCACTAGTGATACTCCCGCATCTGCAAAACTCTGCAGTCGTCCGTTAGAGGCCTCTGCGTATGCCATGCCGCATTGCACGCTGACCTGCCGGTACGCCAGTCGGGACCAGTAGGGACCGTGCAGTGTGCCTCTGAAGTTGCGTTTTGTGACATTATTTGTGTATTGAAGCGTCAGATGGCTCGTCGATTGGTAATCAATCCTGCTAATGTATTGCGATTGGTTGAGATGAAGTTACGAAGAACCCTTCTTCGTGAAGATGGTATTGGTGTAGAAGACGAATCAGTCGCAAGGCTGGTTCAAATGGCTCTGAGCACTATGGGACTTAACTGCTGTGGTCATCAGTCCCCTAGAAATTAGAACTACTTAAACCTAACTAACCTAAGGACATCACACACATCCAAGCCCGAGGCAGGATTCGAACTTGCGACCGTTGCGATCGCGCGGCTCCAGATTGTAGCGCCTAGAACCGCTCGGCCACTCCGGCCGGCCAATCAGTCACATGTTTTCTGGTATCTATTATAGTGCAGAAATATGAGCATAAGTTAGAAACAGATACTGTTGTAACACTAACACATAATGATGATGATAATGACGAACAACTCATTGCAAACGGTAGTGCTACGGCAAGTGCGGGAAGAGGCGATGGAAGCAGTGACAGTGAATACCAACCGTCTCCCAAGAAGAAGGTTAAAGTTGCAAATATCATCACGGCGTTTGATGACAACACACTGGAGAACATGTACGATGATTATTACGTAAGAGGTTTCGACACATACGACAAACTTCTGAAAAGATACCCTAAACTGAAGTCTAAAAGCAATATTAGAAACATACTGGATTACGTGGCAAAGAAAAGAGAAGGAAATACAGTTTTCAAAGGAAATCGTACACTGCTGTTCAAGACCATCAAGGAGCGTGTATTGGTGAAATTCGATGAAGCGCGAGAATGCGGTTCCGCCGTTCATTATTGGCATTTACAACATTGGGTATTGGACGTAGCCAGAAATCTCGGGTGTACAAACTTTACAGCTTCACTAGGATCTATTACTAATTTGAAAAAGGAGTTTAGGATAACATCACGCCGTATCACTATGCTCCAAGCACGAAAAGATAAGGATGACGAAGAAGAGCTGATTGACAGAGCTCAAACGTTTGTTGCTGACGTCAATGAGCATATCACGAGAGAAAACATCGATATTAGTTCTGTATGGAACTGTGATCAGAGTCAGTTCAACTATGAACTTTTCTTGTGACAGAACACTATCAATGAAAGGGGAGAGAAACACTGTCGCGATGTTGCAATCAGTTAACTGTGCAACACATAGTTACACGATCGATGTTGCTATATCAATGGACGGACGATTGGCAGACAAACTCTATATTTGCTTCCAAGAATCCAGTGGAAACTTTGGACCTCGCGTGTCAAGGGAAATAGAAACGCGGTGCCCTCCAAATGTCGTCGTCGATGCAAGTGTGAGTGGGAAGATGACGAAACAACATCTGAAGACTTTTTTTCTGTCAGTTTTGAATCCACATTTGTCGAGAAAGTCATTAGTACTTTGTGACTCCTGGTCTGGACATAAGGATGAACGAGTACTACTGGAAGAATCTGGCGGAAAACTTGTAGATTTAAAAATCATTCCGCCTAAAACTACAAAATATGCACAATCTCTGGATGTGTATTTCTTCAGGCGATATAAAGTATATGCCAAGAGAATAACAGACTTCATTAAACTACGTTCCAGTAATATGCAGCCGAAATTGCACGACAGATTCTTTATCATGAATATGCATTCTGTCATTTACAATCAGTTATCTGCTGGAGTATACAGACCAATGCTTCGTTACGCGTGGCAGAACGCTGGCTACGATATTGGTGAACCAGTGAACAACTTCAAAAGTGTCACTGACGTGGCGTTCAACACTGATATTATGGAATGTGCAAATACGCCATGCGATCAACTTGCATTTCTTCACTGTGCGTTTTGCAGTCATTAGTATTGCTCGGAGCATTTATTGACATTCCGCATTTACATTTATAGTTAAGATTGCTGCATTGCGTATGGCGTCTACAATTACATCTACAGTGATATCTAGAGCATGACTGCAGAGTTTTGCCGAAAAACGACACCCACCAGCACATTCTGAGGTACATAATGGTCCTGTAACCAAACGTTCATACCGATCTGTTTGTTCGAGCCCAAGTACTTTCCTGGTTAGTGAGGAAGTAGAACTGTTTGACGTTTAAATGGCTGTTCTTATGAATCAATTGCCTGGAATACTGCAGTAGCTGTTAGTTCTTCGATGTACAGGTTCATGGTAGGGGAGCATCACGCATCTTTCCCTTACCCCTTTTCAACCATCTTATGATGATTTCGACACAAAACTTACTGATTTCAACTCAAAACTGACTTATTTCGACAAAAAATTATTGATTTCGACAGAAAATTCGCTGATTTCGACGAAAAATGGACTGATTTTGGCACAAAACTCAGTGATCTCGACAGGATATTCGCTGATATCGAGACAGAATTCAGTGCTTCTATAAATATACTACAAACCTAACGCCATACAATATATTGATGACATTTTGTGCTAAATCTATACCAGCAAGTTCATACACAATACAGATGTCACTGGTCTTAAGGTAACGTAATTTTTCTTACCTGTCGATGCTGTAATGTCTCCTTGGAGAAATTCCACCTGTACAGCAATTTTATCATGACGCTAGGATAGCCGTAAGAATGGTTGCTCGGCTTCTACGTAACATCCTGTCACACTCACATATTGGGTGAACTAAATACTATAAACAGCACTCAGCTATCTAGTTTAAGTGTATGTAATTAAAAGTATGATCATGTTTCAATCAGCAACCCTCTAGATATAGTCTTATGATTTTATACCTATTATGCGATAGCTGTTATTTCTTCTGCAGTTTCTTTACAGTGGCTGTATACTATGGAGGGTTCCTCGCATCAAGAACTGTTCCACTAGATACATAAGTACCCTGTGCATGGTCAACTACTCGTTTAAAGTTGAAACAATGAATGATGGTATGGTAGGTGAACATTCATACTAATGAACTGATGTTTTTTTTCTAATGCTTTCTACTGTATTACATCGTGGGGTTAGTCTGTGCACTTTGGTTTTCGTAATTCATATATCCTCACAACGAAATTATGTGTAGCATAAAAATATTGTGTTTAGTTTCAAACAGAAACTGGTTGCAGCCGCGCGGGGTAGCCGCGCCGTCTGTGGCATCTTGTCACGGTCCGCGCGGCTCCCCCCGTCGGAGGTTCGAGTCCTCCCTCGGGCATGGGTGTGTGTGTCGTCCTTAGCGTAAGTTAGTTTAAGTTAGATTAAATAGAGTGTAAGCTTTGGGACCGATGACCTCAGCAGTTTGGTCCCATAGGACCTTACCACAAATTTGCAAATTGGTCGCACGTTGGAGTACTCGGAAAAAAGTACAAAAATCTGTTTATGGAAATCTCCAATCATGTTTGGATCTGCTTAAAAAGGTTTGTTATATTGCAACTAAATGTGAGAAATTTAGCATTGCTCATCTATCAAGAGAAAAGCCATTTGCGGATTTCAAGAGTACTGCAATAACTACATTTAACAGTCATTTGTTTGCTAAAGTGGTTAAAACTTTGAGTTCTACACACAAATTTTGCTAAATCTTATGGAGAGTTGCTGGGCAACTAAAAAAACATTTTGTACGAGCCGATTTTGGCACAAAAGCCAAAAATTTGGACACAAAATTTATTGACTTCTATCCAAAATTCGCTGATTTCGATACGGCGTTGACTGAGTTCGCCACAAAATTTACCAATTTCGGCACAAAATTCGTGGGAACAGCAGTCTGATAGGCGTTGTTGGGTTAAATTTTAATGCAGGGTTCTCACCAGCATTGGTGTGCTGGAATCTGTGAATGATTGGATGACTTGCGAAGGATCTGACTTGCATTTACAGGGTGATTATAATTGAGGGGTTGCTGGCGAAAAGTCCTAGTCAGAAAATCACAATGTTGGGAAAACGAAAAAAAAACCGCATATCATCGTTCCATAAGTAGCTATTTTATTTTAGTTTTGTCTAAGTATTCTGTAGGCATCAAGAACGTTATCAGGACTACCTGAGTGATACCAAATTATATTCTCTGGGTTAAGAAAGAAAATGGATTGGATTAGTGGAGTTTTTGCGAATTTAATAAAAACGCCACCAATATAATGCATAATAATATTATAGTCACATACCATATAGATGCTTTTGCCAACCAGAAGTAATATCTTAGGACTTGTATTAGTTAAACAATTTTTTATTAAAGACAGAGGACGAAAAATCTGACGTACAGCATAAATGACATCTGAAAACATTAACCTTCATCTCCATCATTACTGTCATCGTTGCCTATTTCCTAGTCACAATTTGTTGCAGGTAAATCCGCTGATGCAGCTGTGCCAAACAGTCTTGAGTAGTTCTCTTTGCTTGCACGATTTTCGAGGTATTTCGCAAGTTTTAATACGCCTTTAACCTTCGCAGGTTTCACTCCAGGAGGGGATGTGAAAGTTCATGGTAAGTTCATTGCGTCGGGAGTTTTAACTTCGCAGCTGTGATGATGTGCCGGCTCCTGGTACCATGGTACCCGTCTCACAAACATACAGCTTCGTTTTTGAAGTCAGCTGCATAGATCGAGCTCTCTGAAGCCTGAATGCTGCTGGCACTGGTACTTTTAAAAAGAAACTTGTGATTGCTTTTTAAAATCCTTGAAATCATAGTGGATAGTTGGTGAAATAAAAAAAAACCAAGAAAGAAAGAAAGAAAGAAAGAAAAGGAGATGAGTTCGGGCCTTCAGAATCCTTTCAACCCAGTCTTCGGGAAGTTCGGCGGTAGTAGTATTCCTGCACTGAGTAGAAATTAGTGAAAAATCCTAGTCGTTTGGTCGGTAGCTGTGACCACGAAAGGGGGAAAGGTATCTAACTCTTTAAAAAATTTTGAGAGTGTGCACCACACAACAGGAAGTAAACGATTGTTTTATTTTTGTTTTGTCCAGCAAGTGTCTGTGTATTTTGACATTTCCTGTCCCCAAATCTTGTATCCCAAAGGCACAATACTACAACCGGCGCGCATGCAGTATACAACACTTTTTGGTAAATGAGGAAGAGGTAAATTCTGAATAAAATAAGCGAGATGCAGTTAACTTTTCCCTGTCTGTCTGTCATAATAAATGCTTTTGTTTCATCCAAGGAAGCCTCCACTTTTCTGAGGCGAACAGCTTCCTGTTCCTCCAAAGCTCTCTCTGCGTATCTTCTTTAGTGGCGTTTATTTTCTGCTGAAGCGAATTGCATTCTTTGTGTCAGATTTGGGACATCCATAATGGAGGTTGAAAGTTCTGGAAATGTACCAGTAAAATTTGTAGGGCACATTTATTCGGTAGGCGATAATAAAATCGTCATGCACATCCTTGACAGTGAGGTCTTCTGGCAAACAGCGCCTATTCGGATTATCTCCGAGCGGAATTTCTGGACAGGGACGTACATGATATGGGCCCCAATAACATTTACTAGCTGTTCTTTTACTTGGCGTGGCCCGTTGGAATGTTTACCACCATTGTGTGTTGGAGAGCTCCCACAATGAACTAAGTTATTTTGCAGTCTTCTCAAACTGTCGCAATTATCACCATGCCAACTTAAAAAAGCATTTTTGCAAACAACATCATCTTCTCATGTTACCCGCGCTTTGTCGGTGAATGTCGCGGCCGGAGGTGTCATACTGTCTTCGTTATCCGTTCTTGGTCGCAAATTTGCGATATCATGCATGCCCATTAAACCACTGAGATGACTATCTTGGGCGTCTTTCGACATTATTTTGTTAAAATCTTCCGTGATGATACTGCACCGGCTTCTTCCCCCACTTTCTGAAAACAGTGCAGCCTCGAACACCTAGCCAGAAACAGACAGAAAAAAACTAATTATCTTTTAAAGATGAACTGATTATGGACTGCATTTTTCTAAGATACGACACGTGTACTGCAATCAAACAAATAACGGGAACTAACAATAACAATTGTGATAATTAAGGTGGTCATTCGTACTGGTTCTTTGATCGTTGTCTTGGATTGTTGTGAAATAAAACCAACGTGGGTGTGAAATTAAAAGAAAGGTAGAAAGCATTTAAACATGAGTATATATTTTGTTTTGCAAAATTAGTTTCATAATATAAATAAAACAAATATATTTTGAGGATTTCTTTCCCTTAAATTTAAAAGAAAGATAAAGACAGATGGAGATAAAACCGACGTCTCAAATATTTCAAATGTACTAATTTGGGATTTTTTAAAAAGTGGTAACTTCACGATAATGTATGCGATACCAATGAATAATGACAATACAATAAATACATAATGCTACGAACCTATAGTTCTCTCCAGTTATGCGAGCTGTTACCAATTTCTCGACATGCTTAATGTGTTCTTCACTATGCAATTCTGTATCACGAATATTATCCTCATTTCTCGTCTTTCTTGCTCTCCTTCGCGGCTGCTCTGGACTATTTGCCTTCATACTATCTTAAAAACTTGGTGAACATGAGTATAGCCTAGAAGAACGAGGGCGGTTGCAAACAAAGTGTAGCGCATCAGTGGTTTATGGGGAGTTGACTGGAGCTTCATGACTAGTGGTGTTCTTGCTAGCAACAGTCCACACTTGTGGGGTTTTTGCACGATCGCCGTATTTTTCGAGGCTTATACAGTAATACCTGAGGTAGTTTTGACAAAAGCGGTTTTGTAATCAGGTGCGTAGTGCTGAACACTATATGATGGCGCCTCTAGGTCATTTTTCGATTTTTTTGACTATTTGGTTTTTCCTGGCAACCCCTCAATTTAACTTTTGCCATTTGCGGTAGATAAATAATGAATAAATTATTGAAAGAAACACATTTTAATTTACACATGAGAGAGTAACGTTGGTTAATTGCGTATCATGTTTACGTTCAGGTTAGAAACGCTGCTCAATGTGACGACAGCCTGGTACCGCACTAGAGATTGCTCTACTGCTGCCCGAAACAACGGTGGACCACGGAATCTTCAGCTGTCGTGATACAGCTCGTGCACGGCTTGGAGATTGCACATTGCCTCCAGCGTTCTCAGCCATGGCAACAGAAACTTCTTCAACAATTTGTGCTGCAATTGGCTGTAGGCCTATCCCACGAGCAATTCCAAAATAGTCAGCTGAATCCAGCTTCCGAATCATCTGCTTCAACCCCGGTGCGGAAAGAGGACCTCTACGTATTCCTTTAATGTGTCGGTACTCGCGAAGAGCACCAGTGTTATTGCTGATGTTTTGATAAATCAGCTTTACGAGTAAAGCCCCGCTTACCTGGTCCAGACCCATGTTGTTCAGTCCTACGTCGCCTACCAGTACCGGCGCCTAAAGGCAAATCATGACACCAAAACACTAACAACGCAAATCCAAATCCAGAAGTTCACAGTCTGAACATCACTATGTGAGTGACGCAAAACTTGTGCATACCTGTCCTGGTGAGTCTGTGGGCTACCCTATAGCTCTTGTGGAACTCTACAGATTTCAACACAAAACTGACTTATTTTGATATAAAATTGACTGATTGACACAACATTGACTTATTTTGACACAAAATTCTTGTATACATCGGTCTGTGTATTCAAACATTCAAACAATGATCAAGGAACCTTTTGCTGGATCGATAATCCAGCATCAAGAGGTAGTTCACCTGGAATTGTTTTACTTACTCTCCTTTTTCCTCTTCGATCAGTGTTAATGTCCATACCATTGTCTACAATTATAGTAATTGTAGTTAGTTCCATCACTGAAACTTCATTCAGGTATTTTTATTTGACGAGTCCTTTATCCAAAGTCATTTTTAAAGGCTGCAGATATCACTGAACTAAATTTTCTTCCACCAGTGTCCTGTGCCAAAAGCTGATATCAGTCTAAAAGGTAAGTCACGCATAGGTGGGAGGAGCAAGCTTGCTGCAGCTCTAATGTCAACGCTCCCCTTCTATGGATCTTGCATATATTCCAGAGTGCCCACAATTGTTCCCATGTTTTCTTTTATTACTTTAACTGAATTTTAATGAGACTTCAGTGAGTTTCAGATAACCGTTTCAAACTTTTTCTTGTTTCTTCTACAAGTAATACCCATCTATATGTAGAAGACGAGATGAATAAGTCTAACTTCTTTACAAAATGGCTCTGAGCACTATGGGACTTAACTGCTGAGGTCATCAGTCTAACTTCTTTACAGTGCCAAACCAGGTGACATCAGAGGGAGCACATGAAAATGCATGAACTTGCCGAAGATTTAAGGAATGATCTGCACAGGGACTGAACAGAGCTTTTTGATCGACTTCTCGAGTTTTTCGTTGTACTCGTCCACGTACGTCTGATATTGAAGCGACATTGTCACAACCTTGAGCCCTGAAGGACGCAATATGCACCCCGTATTTATCTAACTGCTGCTGAATGACTTTTGACATAATCTCTAGTTCATCTAGCTGTTTTTTTTCTATTTTTAAAACAAACTACATAATAACTGTACATAACATTTGAAAAAGTGATTTTTAGAATGTAATACTTTAGTTAGATTATTTTGAACTGTACTTATAGTACTCGTACTTCCACGCAGGGATTGCAAGAGATTTTTACAGGTCAATTAGGTTCCTCATAAAAGAAAACATACCACGGATATGTGGCATTAAGGATAAAAGTGGCGATACACTTTTGGGAAGAACAAAAGGAATGCAAATTTGAAGGGAATATTTTGAGAAGCTTTTAAATGTTGAAGACAGAACTACAGAAATGGAGGTACAACATACATATCAGAACGCAGAGGTCTTTTTAGGTGAACGCAGACTACTCTGACGTGACGTGTTCCCACGCCACGTCAGGCAGCGTGGGACCACATCAGACATGAAGCTGCGGTCGCATTGGCCTGACGTACAGCAGCATGAAACAACTACTTCGTCTGCATTGTATTTTCCGATAGTTTGTTTTGAACCTGCAACCATGAATGTACTGCTTGTTTTTGACATGCTGGAAGAAGAAGAAGAAGAAGAAGAAATGGTTGCTCTGTGTATTGCATCCATTTGCTCGTCTAGAGAATGGGTGCATCCTATAAATATGGGGCGAGACGAATTCGGGAAGTTCCAAAATTTAATGCCTCAACTAATAGAACATGAAGAGCGGTTTAAATGGTATTACAGACTGACAAAAACAGAACTCTACCATCTCCTGAGCTTGGTTGTTCTGATAATAGAAAAACGCTCCACTCAACTCAGGGAAAGCATTCCGGCGGAGATACGACTTGCAGTTTGCTTGAGGTAAGTGCTAATACTTTATTGTATTATATATCTGGGAGGGAAAAAAATATCGCAGAGACATTTTGGAATTTTTATTGATTTTCTTTTCACAAAGTGCGTTTTAGTATACATCACAAAGGTAATTACAAATTAGAAAAGTTTTCTTGCTGTTTCTCTTGCCAAGTGTAGGACAATGTTGAGTCCGTTGAGCAGTCCAAGCTGTGTTCAGATCGTTGAGGAGATGGTGTTGAGGAGGATTGATAAAATGATGATGGATTTGTATTAAGAGTATTGTAATAACCAGAGTTCACCTAAAATGAGCTCCCACTTGCTGATTGCAATGCTGCTCCCAAAACAATGTTGCTCACTTCCATCTTCACTCTAATTTGCTCATCAG
This sequence comes from Schistocerca nitens, assembly GCF_023898315.1. Taxonomy (NCBI): domain Eukaryota; kingdom Metazoa; phylum Arthropoda; class Insecta; order Orthoptera; family Acrididae; genus Schistocerca; species Schistocerca nitens. The sequence goes on from NC_064616.1 coordinate 778,470,781, forward strand.
GGCGCAATTTTTTCACATTTTTCGCTATGCTGAGGAAAAAAAGTTCGCATTCATCGTCCACGGTGTCACTTGATGTAGTGTAGGCGCCCCGCTGGTCCCGGTCGCCTACGGTGGACTGGAAGCCGAGCGGTGACCTCTCCAGTTGACAGGATGCTAGGAAATGACTGTGGACGCGTTAGAAACACCAAAGAAACATTATTAATTTATGACACCTTTATTCCTGCTGAGTACAATATGGCCCGCATAACACAGGCTAGCTGAGCTTGGTGATATCAACGACCTTCCCCGAGTCCTCGCTGACTCGGAGCGATGACACCAGCTCCGGGCCGCACCAGTCTTGTTAGCACAGCGCCGCGTGCTGTGACGTAGCGGGTGAATGTCCTTACTTCGGCCGCGCGTGGCTGGCGGCGCACGGCTGGCCGGCCGGTTCGGCGGCGGTCAGCAGGCCGCTGCGCGTAGGAGGCTCCGGGTTGGAGTCCCGCCGCTGTCGGCACAAGGGGCGTTCTCGTAGTGCGGAGTGTACTCTGTCCCACCCCGTCTTCTTCCCTGCTCCTCCTGGTGGCTCATCCACGGTGGACGGTCGGAACGGGCTGCAGTCCCCCAGCGTCGTCGGCTCACCTGGTTGTGACGGCATATGCACAGGGCCTAGGCCCCGCACGATCTCGACGACGGCTCACTGATGTGGTCAGCATTGGCGGCGAGCGAGTCTGCCGTGATGTCTGCTAATCCTGGGTTGATGATTGACAGCGGCAGCAGAGAGGTCCAGAGCTGGTACTGTCCCCTCACATCTGCTGCTGGATGGGCCACCCTTACTGCAACATCTCCTTAATAAAGATTAACATGATCACAGAGCTGAGCGCTATGCAACGTCCCAGTACACATCTAACTGCAAGTCTAACTCCGAGTGCCTTGTTGCTATCAAAGCTGGCGTATTTCAAGGAAGCACAAGCGACGTCCTGACGTCATGCTCGTTTGTAATGAATGCATTTGTTCCACTTATACTGCTGATTTATCTGTCATACTCGCCCCTTAGGTGTTCTTGTGACAGAGTTACGTGTTGTTACGGCAGACTTACACAAAGTTGTGAAATGCAGTACAGCTGACGCTATACCTCTGTCTTACACTCTACGAAAGTCTCCGTCTAACACAAACCCGTGTGCTAAGCAATTCTCTCTTGCCTGTTATGTGTAACCAGGCCATTGCCCCTGCGTGCCGGCACATTCTGATACATGTGCAATCCTCTTACCTCTTGGCTAACCTACTGCCTCTGGCTCTCGGCATAGGCAACAAAACTTTGACAATATTTCACGTTTCCAACTCTTTACTATTCTGCGACACTACACATCCCCCTCCTTTTAGAAAATTCATCCAGAATTTTACAATTCTGGACTTACTGGTTGTGCACGCCATACTTCCTTATACTCTACAGGTATCTTACAACTACTCCTCCAACACTGTCAAACTTTTCTTAGCCGCTAATAATCTATTTACACTTAATACTGATTCCAATCTTATCATTGGTTATCTATTTATATTACGTTCCACTATTCCCGATCCATCCCGTAGTTATTTGATGTACGGTTGTTATTTCAGAACGAGACATCTTTTTCCGTATACAAAAGTAAGTTGCACAAATAAACACTAGAACTAAGATTATGCTAGTCGTTGACACGCAAAATATAATTGTGTTTTGTTTACATTTCTCCCGATATTGCCGCACGTTCTGCAGTAGTTGATTAACTGAGATCTGCTCTTTTTCTGAGATAATCAGGCTATCTAAAGATTGTAGCAATGTGGGATCCAAGGACTCGTTAATAAACGTTAGGTTCTGGCGAGGCAAAATGTGTGGTGGTTCCTCTGGATAATACAAGATAGGCTGTGTCACGTTAATCATTGTTGTACCCGTGAAAGTAGCTGGTAGGTGAAAATGCTTTCCCACTATTTCACATCCAGTGCCATTAATCAATAACCCACTGCCCTGCAATTCAAGCTTTGATATATCTGTCAATCTACCATTTCTGTAACAAGTGGCAACTACGGACTTTAGTTCGAACACAGAATAAATCCAATGTTCCGCAACTTTCTGAAATTTTGGTCCCGGAAGTAACACCTTCTTTTCGAATTCTAAGGTTCCCATATTTCCCAAGAACAACTGCATCTCACACAAATGATTGTGGGTTGCCACCTCCTTTGCTGGACAAATAAAAACACTTCCCCTGAAACAGTCTGTCAAATCTTCCGTAGACATTACCACATGAGCACTCCTCCGTCTTGACACTAACAACACTTCCCGAGTTTGCACTTGCACCCACTTCCCAAGTGCACCCCATCTAATTGGATACGGGTGTACTGTATAACACTGGTACCACGAATTGATACCCATCACTGGTATTTGCACTTCTACGTGTATACTTGCCTGATCCGTAATTACTCTCACTTTAGAAATGCGATAGAATAACGGTAATTTCCGCTTCGCCGGAGGCACGACATGACGCACTCCTTCCGAGAATTCTTTCTGCGCTTTCAGCAACGCCTTCAGCATCTGATCTGGACCTAACAAAGTGGCACTCAATTGCCCATGCACTGCGTGATGCATAGCTTCATATAACGCTTCCAATTCGACACGTGAATCAACCACACTGTCTGCTAATGCCCTCAATAAAGCTGCTACTTGTATTTTCCCGTCTATTCGGCTCAATCTCGCCTGTATAGCCTCTACATCCCCATTCAACACTTTCCTGGTATTTGCTGCATACTGTTCCAGGTCTGACATCAACTCTCTCACTGTTCTAGTGACATTCAATATTCCCTGCTCCATGTTACCTATAGGCGTCGTGCCAATCAACTTTCGAATTTGTCTCCTCCGCCAACTCCTGCACCTCCCCCACCATACTATTTAAGCTCCTTATATCTTCCTCGTCCGCAGTTCCAAACGCTGTTTTCAGCAATTTTCCCCCTGAATCCAACCACCCTCGTTTCCTGCGAATGAACGTTTGCTGGACCACTTCCGTTACTTGTTGCAGCTGCCTTCTCAGCTTTTCGTATAAGAGCTTCAATTCCTAATACTCGTTCTGCATGTCTTGAAACAACCCCTCCTTCTCCGTGGCCGCCTGTAGCGCCATAAACCTATCGTGTAGTGTCTGTACATCATTCCTCACTCCCCATATATTATACGTGAACACAATTGTCCACCTGCAGCTTGACAATACCACATCTAATTGTCTTGCAAACAAAATTCCCTTATCTCCTCTGCAACAGTGTAGCAGTACCAGACTGACGAAAAGTTTCCCGGGCCACATCCTGGCACGGCACCTGAAGGAAAAGGAAGCCATGTCAATCGCTCCCTTCCTTACCACGTCTAAAACACACAAATGACAAGTAAAAACTACACATACCCTATTGCCTAATAACAATAAATACGACATGTTCCTCCCCGAGGACACTTAATCTACTTATCCCTAGACCTAAGTGCGTAAGGAACGTTCCTCTGCTGTTCTTTTAGCTTCGGTACCCTCACACCCTTTGCTACTGCTGGAGGAATCTGCGATAATGCATCCACTGCGCCCTTAAACGGCTTAATCCTACTCACATGAACTACTGACGACTTGGTTGGTAACTGCAACTTTACGTTCACTGGAGACACTATTTCATTTACCTGATACGGTCCAGAATATTTCGTCAAAAACTTCTTCGTTTTACCCTTCTGAACATAAGGATTAGCCAACAATACCCATTGACCAATTCTGTATTGCGGCAGTTTACCTGTTCTTTGCCCAATACTCTCTTGTTTCTCCAAAGCTTTAGTATTAGCACGCCGTACCCTTTGCCAAATCTCTCTCTATTTCTTGGCGAAATTCTTCACCGACTCATCCTGTGAACCTAGCTGAGGTTTGAGCACATCAAATGGTGATGGCAATTTCCGACCATAAATTACCTCATACGGAGAGAGCTCCGTTCCTGTATGAACTTTCGCGTTATATCCCCTTGTCAACAGATTTAAATACACGTCCCAATCCGTGTGTTCTGAATTTACGTAATGACTAATCATCTTAACTAACGTCCTATGAACCCGTTCTGTTCGTCCATTCGACTGAGGATGAAATGGGCTTGTCCGCAATTTCTTAACTTTCAATAAACGGCATAACTGCTTCATCAGCTCCGACATAAAGTTACTACCCTGATCTGTAATTATAGTATCAGGCACACCATACTTCAGCAACCAGTTATTTACTATGGATTGCGCAACAGTGCTTGCCTTCTGATCTGGAATAGCTACCATTACCAGGTATAGGGAAAAATGATCTAATATTGTTAATACGTATCGATTACCCGCCTGGGTCTTGTTAAATGCTCCGATTACGTCTAATCCGATGAATGCGAACGGACGATCCGCTTCAGGTAGTCTCTGTAACTGAATTTTGTGATGCCTTGAATCTGCTCTCTGCGCACACGGTATACAATTTTACACATACTGCTCTACATCATTGCGATGTGTCTTCCACCAAAACCTTTCAGCTACCCGTCTATCAGTCGTTCTTTTACCACCATGACCCGACAATACATGGTCGTGCACTTGTTTCAACACTTCTTCCCTCAGCGACTCCGGTACTACGACGTATAGTCCGCACTTCGTCTTCCTGCAAAGCAACCCTTCCTGCATTTCAAACTGCGGTTGCGTTCGGAACAATTGACACTCTCTGTCAGTGGCTTGCGCCTTTATCCACTCCCTTCTCACTTATGCCCACAACTTGTACAGCTGCTATTTTTCTACTAAGCGCATCAGCATTCGTGTGTTTTACCCCTGGTTTGTGAATTACCTCGTAGTCAAATTCACTTAGTTTCAGTGCCCATCTCGTTAAACGACTCGAAGGATCTTTCAACCCCAACAACCACTTCAATGCTGCATGATCTGTAATCACCTTGAACTTACGTCCATATAAATAACAGCGAAAATACGAGATACCGTAAATCACTGCTAACATTTCTTTCTCTGTAGTTGAATAATTCTTCTCTGCCTTATTCAGTTGTCTGGAAGCATAAGCCACTGGATGTTCCTGTGCATTAACCCTCTGAGAAAGAATACAGCCTACAGCAATATTACTAGCATCACAAGATAGTATGAACTCTTGTTCGAAATCAGGAAGTATCAACACTGGGTCTGATGTTAGTATCTGTTTGAGCTTCTCGAATGCCTCCTGACACTGTGCTGTCCATTCAAACTTAACACCTTTATTTAACAATCTCGTTAATGGATGTGCAATTTCTGCGAACCCCTTTACATATCGTCTGTAGTAATTACATAAACCGACATATTGCTGAACTTGTTTAGTGGTCTGTGGTACTGGAAAACCACGCACAGCCGGCGTTAGACGAGGATCCGTTCTTACCCCATCCTGACTGATAATATGCCCAAGATAAGTCACTTGCGCCTGAGCAAACTGACATTTCTGGACATTAAGCGTAAGATTTGTCGCTCTTAGCCTGCTAAATACTTCGTTCAGTCGTTCCACATGCTCTTCTATATTACGCGAAAAAGTAACAATATCATCGAGGTATACCATAGCAATCTTCGGTTTCAGTCCCCGAAGCACACCATCGAACAGACGCTGGAAAGTAGCAGGAGCGTTTTTCAACCCAAATGGCATTCTGCGATACTGAAAGTGACCAAGGCTTGTTGTAAAGGCCGTCTTCGGTCTATCTTTGGGACTTTCTTCTATCTGATGGTACCCACTCTTTAGATCTAGTGTCGAAAAATATTTACACCGACCTAGGTTGTCCAATGTTTTCATGTGTTCGGTACTGGATACGCATCGGTTACAGTTCGTGCGTTCAAAAAACGATAGTCACAACGAAACTTATACTTTTTAGTGCCGTCCAATGACTTCTTAGGAACTACCACTATGTTGGCAGACCACGGGCTTTCACTGTTCTCTATAATACCGTCCCTTAGCTCTTGATTAATAAATTCTTCCACTAGTGGTTGTAGGTGTTCCGCTATCCTGTATGGTTTTCTATAGGCCGGCGGACTATCGCCAGTCGGTATACGGTGCTGTGTAATAGGAGTTGCTGGTAATGGACCTTCTGAATCAAACAAATCTAAATACCCTAATAACAAAGCTTCCATAGCTTTCCGATCACCATTCTCCAAATGACGAATCTTATCACGTAGTACAGATGCCTTGACTGTTTGCTTGACGTTATAATTACCTTGGGATTCACCTATATCCTCATCGTCCAAACTTTCTACCACTAAACCCTTTGGGAGATCCACCTCATCTGCCCCAAAATTATCTACACTGACCGGAATCATCAACTCCCCATTTATATCCGTTACGCGCGCGACGCTCCCCCTAATAAAACAATGCATTTTATCCAATGCTTCATTGCTCTGCAGTGGCTCCACCACACATAGTCTCTGCTGTGGTACGTCGGTACCTACTGACAACCAAACTAACTTCCCTGTACCTGAAGGCACTTTGACATGCATAATCATCTTTAATGCCCTTGTACGCGGTTCAATTGGTGACATCTTAGCAACTGATGCACCTCGCAACGTAGAAACGTTTACAGCTGTTGTACCCATTGAAAACAAGTTTCCACTAAGTTCAACTGTACGCTGTGAAAGATTAATTCTGGCATGGTGTTTATTGACGAAGTCCAGTCCGAGAATCACAGAATACCCTTGTCCCACAGTTGGCAACACTTCCATTTGCTCTCCGAACTCTACAGTTCCAATCTTAAAAACGAGCTGTGTTGTACCCAATGATTGCAACTCATTATTCCCTCCTCCACGTAATCTATACCTAGGAGTACCTAGTCTTCTCCTACCCACGAGGTCTAAACTAGCAACAGATACATGTGCCCCTGTATCAATCAAAAACTTACATCTGTTATTCCTTACAATACCCATCAAGCAACAATCCGTCTCTGTACTAGTTTTCACCGTACTTCTGCTTACCGGGAATGTCTTCCTACGGACGAAACACTCCCGTTCCCGTTTAACGCTTTTTCCTGTTTATGCCCGTTACCATTCTGCTTACTACGACACTCATTCGCCTTGTAACCGTAGCGTTTGCAAGCATAGCACTGCGGCTGTCTGCATTGAGCCTTCACGTGACCTTTCCTCCTCGCGAACCCTTGCTGCAATGTCTATCTCCTGCAGATGCGTTGCAGTACGCAGTGCTGCAGCTAAATCCCCAGGATTCTCCATCCTAACCCTACGAGAAAATTCTGCAGGAATTCCCCTGAGGAATACATCGAGGGCTTTGTTCTCTGCCTCTCGTAGTAATACACGACCCGCATCAGGATTACCTGATAATTCATAGGTCTGCGAATTAATTTTCCGTATCCTATCTGAAAAAGACTCCACTGTCTCATTGGCCTTCTGTGTCAAATTAGCTAACTTCTCCCTAAAAAATCTTGCACTATTCTGCTTACGATATCTTTGTCGTAACCCATCTGCCAATTCTTCAAACGTGCTCGCCTTACTAAGCGTCTCATGGTACATCAAGAACGTCTTGGCTTCCCCTGCAAGTCGCAAATTTGCCATACGTAACGTAGTTACGTCCGACCAATTGCTCATTGCAGCTGTTGCCGAAACATCGTTAATGAACGCTGTGACATCCTCTGTTGTTTTACCCGAGAAAGGCGTGATCACGTTAGCTACTAAAGGATATATTGCAAGGTTGGACATTGCTACTGACTTGCACTCACTTGAACCTGTTTGCGACTCTTGCGCCAAACGCAAGGTTTCCATTTGCGTCATTAATTCTACATGACGTAACTTATGCTGCGCATTCTCTTCTAACAATTTTGAGACTTGCTCCGTCAGAGCAGCTATACTCACATCAGTACTAACGGATCTTGTTTCCGGCATGATTAGTGCAAATTACCAACAACTTACTCAATACTGAATTTTGCTCCTCAGAAAAATAACTACACTAACTACTCAACTCCTTTGTCACAGTTGAGCACTACACACAAGAAGACAAACAAGACTCACAATGCACAACTAAACAAAATTAATCCTTCTGCCTTGTTATTGCCCAGCGACACTCTCTACAATTGTGCGCTGCGTGACTAAACCGTCTACAAATTGAACATTCTACTGGTACAAACTTCGTGCATGGCTCCTCATGCCCCGTTAAATTACACACAGTACATCTGACTGGTACCAAGTACGTTTTCCAACTGTTTCCCTTAAACTCAGATAAATCTGCTGTTTCCGCAGATCTCACAAAGTGCACTCCCAACAAAGAACGTGCATCCATAGTTATTAACAAAATTGCCTCGTGCACTTACCACAAGGCTGCGTAGAGTCGACAGTTCTGATCGCAACTCTGTGGTGTCAGTCCTGCAGTGGCGGTGTCGACGACTCTAGATACCAGATCTGCAGGCCAGTGCTGTAGTGGGCGGTTCGAACACTTCTGATACCGAATCCGTAGGCGGTGGGCGCGAGGACTTCTGACACCAAATCTGTAGGCGCTCCGGTGGTCCCGGTCGCCTATGGTGGACTGAAAGCCGAGCGGTGACCTCTCCAGTTGACAGGATGCTAGGAAATGACTGTGGACGCGTCAGAAACGCCAAAGAAACATTATTAATTCATGACACCTTTATTCCTGCCGAGTACAATGTGGCCCACGTAACACAGGCTGGCTGAGCTTGGTAATATCAACGACCTTCCTCGAGTCCTCGCTGACTCAGAGTGATGACACCAGCTCCGGGCCGCACCAGTCTTGCTAGCGCAGCGCCGCGTGCCGTGACGTAGCGGCGGAATGCCCGTACTTCGGCCGCGTGTGGCTGGCGGCGCCTGGTTGGCCGGCCGCCTTGGTGGCGTCAGCAGGCCGATTAACATAATCACCGAGCTGAGCGCTACGCAGCGTCCCAGTACACATCTAACTGCAAGTCTAACTGCGAGTGCCTTGTTGCTATCAAAGCTGGCGTATTTCAAGGAAGCACAAGCGACGTCCTGACGTCATGCTCGTTTGTAATGAATGCATTTGTTCCACTTATACTGCTGATTTATCTGTCATACTCGCGCCTTAGGTGTTCTTGTGACAGAGTTACGTGTTGTTACGGCAGATTTACACAAAGTTGTGAAATGCAGTACAGCTGACGCTATACCTCTGTCTTACACTCTACGAAAGTCTCCGTCTAACACAAATCCGAAAAAATGGCTCTGAGCACTATGGGACTCAACTGCTGAGGTCATTAGTCCCCTAGAACTTAGAACTAGTTAAACCTAACTAACCTAAGGACATCACACACATCCATGCCCGAGGCAGGATTCGAACCTGCGACCGTAGCGGTCCCGCGGTTCCAGACTGCAGCGCCAGAACCGCGCGGCCACTTCGGCCGGCCACACAAATCCGCGTGCTAAGCAATTCTCTCTCGCCTGTTGTGTGTAACCAGGCCACTGCCCCTGCGTGACGACACATTCTGATACATGTGCAATCCTCTTACCTCTTGGCTAACCTACTGCCTCTGGCTCTCGGCATAGGCAACGAAACTTTGACAATATTCCACGTTTCCAACATAAGGCCTTACGGGCTTTGCTGAAGGTTGAGTAAAAGTTGTTGGAGAATCTGATACATTAGCAGTGGTATTGTCGATGGCCTGCGCCATTGTAGGGACTGCACTTTTCAGTAGATCGTTTCTTGGTGGATTGGATTGGGAACTTTCTGACGAGGCCATTTGCGAGTCTGTTTCATCAATCGGACATAAGCCAGTTTCTTCTCGTATTCCATCATAATCTTCATTATTGGGGCTGTCTTCCGCATTTCCTCGAGTTTTCCTTGTTACGAGAGTTGGATTCAAAAAAGCCATTTCATCTTCAAATTTCTATTTGCTCAAACTCTTTGCTGCCTGACCTGATTTTGTGGCTCTACGGTGTTTAGCCTGGATGCACGCATTCCGTAGTTTATTCCAGTTGTCTTTACATTCATTACCTAGAACAGACAAATTAGTTTAGAATTCTAGGTTAGTATTTGTAGTGCACTTAAAATTAGTTGCGAATTTTGACGTTTGGCTTGCCGGAGGTGACGTGACTCCGTTACCCAGGCAACACCAATGACGAGCCAGGCTTTCCCCCCGAGCCGCCACCGGTGTCGGCCTGTAAGGCATTCCTGTCGCCAGGCCGTAGGTAAACACTACCACAATTGTTTCTTTGCCGCCAAAGAACGTTCTCTGTTCATTATTGTCGTTTCTCTACCGCTAAAGAATGTTTACCTGGCGGCCGGCTCCTTTTAGGCGTGGCGATATCGCCGCCTGCTGGCACGCGTTGGCAACACCACTCCCCTCCACTCGCTCCGTACCGAACTGTCAAAAGTCGAAAGTAATTTTAAACGCGCCATAGTTATCTATTAGTTATTCATTTATTCTCCTTTGGCGCTGGTTCATTGTACTATAACTACAAAGGAATATATTCAATTGTTTTATTGGCTTTGGTAGATGCAAATTACAAATTCACGCTTGTTGACGTTGGAGCTTACGGCAAAAGTGGCGATGGAGGAACTTTTGAGCGATCTGAGATGGGGAAAAGATTTGAAAGCAACAAATACGCCGTTCCAAAAGACAAAGAGCTACTACCAGCAATGGAGATTCCTTATGTAATTATTGCAGATGAATCCTTCCCTCTTAAAACCATACAGCAAAGCAGCCATTACAAGTGACGAAGAGAAGGTATACAACTACCGTCATTCAAGAGCTCGACGGACTATAGAAAATGCGTTCGGAATTCTAGCCGGGCGCTGGAGAATATTTCTAAAGCCTATTGAAACTAAACCAGAAACTGCCGATCTAATAGTTTTAGCTTCCACCTGTCTACACAACATGCTTCGGAATACATCAACAAATATTTCCCCTTTAGAGGAACAAATCAGAATGGAAAGTGAACACATTCATGGTGTAGCCAACCTCGAACCCATTCGTAGAAATTTCGTGAGAGAAGCGGCCATCACCAGAGATAAGTTCAAAAAGTACTTCGTTTCTGATTATGGTTCAGCAGGTTGTCCTTGGCAATGGCACTCCATTCGAAAGGGTAGAGTTGCTCCATGACACGTCCAGTATTATTTACTTAATACGCCCATTCGTTATAACCGACCGTTTTAAGTTCAATTGCGTGTTATATTTAATTACAATTCATATAATCCAATTTCTATAATAGATATCTGTTATATTCATATCTGGTTTTACTCGTTATGGATTGATACTTTTTTCCTATCAATATAAAATATAACGCCTATTGAACTATTATAAATCGTAAAAAAGTAAAACTAATAAAAATTATGGAAAAAGTAACTGTTTTCACTAACCTGTAATGCCGAGTTTTTCTCCTATTTCGTCCCAAGCCTCTTTCCTTGAATGCTGGTTTGTAGGGTCATACAGCACTGGATTTGACCGAACTCAAATAATAACTGCAAACGGTAGAGGAGAAACCACTTCACACTTCTGACGCCTTCCCACGACTGACGAAAATCTAGAACTTTAGATATTATTCCCACGCGTCATAAGGCGTGTAGTGTCAGATTGCATCATCCAACGCATTCCCACGTCACGTCAGCTCAATATAAACATAAGCGCAGAAAACCCTGTGTTGGACTTTTATATCACGCGCGTTATGATGTGAGCCCACGTGTTTCCACGTCACGTCAGAGTAGTCTGTATTGGCCCTAAGTTGCACTGCTGACATTGAAAGAGACGGTGGACGCAGTCAGAATACTAAAAGACTACAAAGCTCCAGCGAGAGATGGAATAAGAGATGAAGTGAACAGAGAGGAGATACGATTTCGAAAAATTACGCAAACTCGTTATCAACATCTGGAATGAAGAAAGACTGTCATCTGAGTGAAAAGAAGCGGTCATACTATCAATACATAAAAAGGGCGATAAACAACTATACAGAAATTACAAATGCATCTCACTAATTTGCACGACCTATAAAGTATTCCCTAAGATTCTCCAGAAAAGATTCGAAACGTATTTAAGGGATAACAGGTGAGAAGCCAGCGAGATTTATGAAGAATCGACCGACCACTGACCAGATATTTGTACTGAAAGAAGCCATATCAAAATATTTGGAGCACAAAAAAAAAACAATGGCTATTTTGTTTGTTGATTTTAAGAAAGCCTAAAATGGCTGTGAGAAAAGTTGTGAGCTGCAAATGCAGAAGTTTGGAATACCAAAGAAGATATAACTCTTGTAGAAGTTACACTGAAAGGCTCAAAAGGGATTGTGAAAATGGATGGAGAATATTCCATGGCTTTATGACATAAAATCAGGAGTCAGGCAAGGAGACGGAATATCACCATCTCGTACAGTGTAATAATACAGGAAGCACTGGGTGCAACAAGTGAAGCATACGAATAAAAATAAATGTGACAAACTGCCTATTGGCTTCTGTCTCGGGTTCTTCGGCCGACGTTCATCTAATGATTTTTCTGACGTTTCGCCAGCACGAGTGGCTGGCATTTACAAAGCTTCACCCTCCATTGCCGGTGGTGAAGCTTTGACAATGCCAGCCACTCGTGCTGGCGAAACGTCAGAAAAATCATTAGATGAACGTCGGCCGAAGAACCCGAGACAGAAGCCAATAGGCAGTTTGTCAACAAGTGGCCACGAAAGCCTTAACAATTTTGTAAAAATAAATGTACTGACCTTTGCGGATGATGTAGCATTAATCGTAGAAAATCTAGATGACCTGAAAATACTAGCAAGAAAGCTAGTTCAAAAAGCAAATGAAGTTGGATTAGAGGCAAATGATGAGAAAAACAACATTCATGAGGATAGAAAGAAATTACAAGACAAAAAGACAGGAAAATGGTTCAAATGGCTCTGAGCACTATGGGACTCAACATCTTAGGTCATAAGTCCCCTAGAACTTAGAACTACTTAAACCTAACTAACCTAAGGACATCACACACACCCATGCCCGAGGCAGGATTCGAACCTGCGACCGTAGCAGTCCCGCGGTTCCGGACTGCAGCGCCAAAAAGTCAGGAAGCCATACATATTGAAGATCACATGTTTGAGGAAGCGGAAGAGTTTAAATATCTGGGGGTTGCAGTAAATAACAGTATTGATGAGAAACAGGAAATAGAAGCGAGGATGAAAGCAGAATCCAAAGCATCATATTCACTCAACAAACAGTTTTCCGAAATTTTAACAAGAGGACCAAAATAAGGCCATATGAAACTGTAATCAGACGGGTGCTACTATATGGACCAGAAATATGGAGAATAGATAAGTATACAGAGATAAAAATAAAGGTTTTCAAAAATAAAATACCGATGAAGACATTTGGAACAATTTGTGAGGGAGAAGAATGGTGAAGAAAAAAATCAGGGAGCTCAGTGAGGCATATAATAAGTCAGATATTGTTGTGGAAACCAAGACAACGAGGCTGATATAGGCCGGACACTTCCTGAGAAGAGAGGAGGGAACAAGATTGACAGACGTGTCAGCGAAGAAACAGTAGGGCGAAGGCAGGCAAACGTAAAATAGGATGGAGGGATCGGGTGGTTAAGGATCTTCAGATACTTTCAGCAAGGGGTCAAAACCTGACTCGGTTTGTGAGGCCAGGAGAATAATAGTAAGTAAGAGTACTTACAGTCCATCTGTGTAGATGACGTAGGTGTCAAAAAACATTTCGTTTAGGAGAACTGCGTCTAGCAGACAACCGATTGTCTTTCTATAGTTTTTAAGTTTCATTCATGGTTTTAAGGTAGTTCTAAAAATTCCAAACACAAAAAGGGTTCAAATGGCTCTGAGCACTATGGGACTTAACATCTGAGGTCATCAGTCCCCTAGAACTTAGAACTACTTAAACCTAACTAACCTAAGGACATCACACACATCCCTGCCCAAGGCAGGATTCGAACCTGCGACCGTAGTGGTCGCGCGGTCCAGACTGAAGCGTCTAGAACCGCTCGGCCACACCGGCCGGCTTCCAAACACACCTACTGAGAGTTGCCATGGCCTGATAATGGCTAAGTAGATACCTGTATTTATATTTTGCATAGGTAAGGGACCTCGAACTCCGAACTGTCTCTTATTTACTGAACATATGTTTGCCTTGTTTGGGATTTGATTTAAAACGGTTTTGTTCTGAAGGGGGGAGGGGGGTTTCAAAGTCTCGAGGCCTTCGAGATTTTAAGGCTGCCTCCAGAACCAGAAGTTTGGGGTGTGCGCCCACTGCGCCATCCTCCTAGTCCGTCATTGGCTTTCAAAACGGTCGTCTCGTATAGGATTCTGGATCTGCTGCAAATTTAGTCTTGTGCTGTCTCTAAAAATCCGCATGCACAGATCATTAGTATACTTCTCGAGAATACTCTAGTACTGAAGTAACGAAATTGTGTTGATGGAAGCGTATAGCACATTCTTCATTCCCCGATGGATGTCTACAAGCGTCTGTCCAGCAGCCAAGACAAGAGTAACAGCACGTTGGTCATGTTTGGACGCGTTTGGTAATAACGACGCCATTTATGCATTTCCCACACGCACTTCGGAAAGATACGAATGTCTCACTAATTACTTTCCTCCATGTCTGTGCTTTTTAATTTGTCAAGAATCAAGAATCTTTACTAGCCACTGACTATACAGGCGGGTGAACAAAGAGTTTCCGTTCGGTGGCCGTACAGTCCAGAATCGGTATGCCAATCAGGCAAAATCGCAGTGAGCACTAAGGCAATGAGCAATTCCACCGACGCAACAGGTTGAAGATCCCCGTTTCGGAAAACGCCATGTCCTACTGCATGATGAAGTCCGTAACTGCCTACTATACATTCTCGTCCGATAGGAATCGTTGACCTATCAAGACCTTTTTTAAGGGACTGAAGGCGTCATCATTGCACGTGGGAGATCAGGACTATAGAGCGGTTGCTCGACTGTCTCTCACTCGAGTTGGCGTAACTTCTGTATTACTACATTTGCGATATAGGGGCGTCTTGTGTCGAATCGCGACAGTACGGAACTTGGTCCACCATTTCACAACGGTGGTTTTCGACAGGTATGCTGCCCTATACGCATTCTCCATTCCCCAAGGAATGTCTACCAGTGTCTGTTCTTCAGCAGCCGAGAAAAGAATAACAGCACGTTGGTCCTGTTTGGAAGCATTTGGTAACGACGTCGCTATAGTTCACATTCCTGCATTTCCCGCACACACCTCGGAAAGACACAAATGCCACACTAATTCCTTGCCTCCATGTCTGTGCTTATATACCCGCATCGGAGTCGTGCTAAGTTACATATTTTCTGCAACAACGCCTCCAAATGGGAATTTTTGACTGTCCCTTACATCAAATGAGATAGGTTTCGTCATCTGTACACTATAAAAATTAACAAGACAATAAGTACAGTTCATAAAAACAATTAATGTGCAAACATTTACTAAATACAATATACACTGAATAGTGAATGCAGTGATTAAATAGTAATTTATTTAAGTGCACTTAATAAATTAATATAAAACTTTCTGAAAGATTAAAACCGTGTGCCAGACCTGCGCTCGAAACTGAAATCTTTGTCTTTCGCTGGTAAATGCTCTATCGACTGAGCTATCCAGGTACAGCCCATGAATTTCCCTCAAAACTTGACTTCCGCCAGTGCCTCTCTCCCACGCTATAAAATTCGCCGAAGTTCTGCTGCATACCTTGTAGGACTAGCATTTCTGGAAGAAAGGGTATTGTGGAGAAATGCCTGAGCTACAGATTTGGTAATTGTTTCCAGGTCCAAGTCCAGGTTCGGCATAAAGTTTTAATCTGTCGATAAGTTACAAATCAGCACACACTCCGCAGCGGGGTGAAAATGCAACTTAATAAAAGCAAGTCTTCTGGTCCAGACTGTATACCAATTAGGTTCCTTTCAGAGTATGGTGATGCATTGGTGAACTCCATACTTAACAATCATATACAACCGTTCGCTCGACGAAAGATCCGTACCCAAAGACTGGAAAGTTGCACAGGTCACACCAGTATTCAAGAAAGGTGGTAGGAATAATCTACTAAATTACAAGCCCCTGTCATTAATGCAGCAGGATTTTGGAACATATATTGTGTTCGAACATTATGAATTACGTCGAAGAAAACGGTCTATTGACACATAGTCAACATGGATTTAGAAAACATCGTTCTTGTGAAACACAAGTAGCTCTTTATTCGCATGAAGTGTTGGGTGCTATTGACAAGGGATTTCAGATCGATTCCGCATTTCTGGATTTCCGGAAGGCTTTTGACACTGTACCACACAAGCGGCTTGTAGTGAAATTGCGTGCTTATGGAATATCGTCTCAGTTATGTGACTGGATTTGTGATTTCCTGTCAGAGAGGTCACAGTTCGTAGTAATTGACGGAGAGCAACCGAATGAAACAGAAGTGATTTGTGGCGTTCCCCAAGGTAGTGTTATAGGCCCTTTGCTGTTCCTTATATACACTCCTGGAAATGGAAAAAAGAACACATTGACACCGGTGTGTCAGACCCACCATACTTGCTCCGGACACTGCGAGAGGGCTGTACAAGCAATGATCGCACGCACGGCACAGCGGACACACCAGGAACGGCGGTGTTGGCCGTCGAATGGCGCTAGCTGCACAGCATTTGTGCACCGCCGCCGTCAGTGTCAGCCAGTTTGCCGTGGCATACGGAGCTCCATCGCAGTCTTTAACACTGGTAGCATGCCGCGACAGCGTGGACGTGAACCGTATGTGCAGTTGACGGACTTTGAGCGAGGGCGTATAGTGGGCATGCGGAAGGCCGGGTGGACGTACCGCCGAATTGCTCAACACGTGGGGCGTGAGGTCTCCACAGTACATCGATGTTGTCCTCAGTGGTCGGCGAAAGGTGCACGTGCCCGTCGATCTGGGACCGGACCGCAGCGACGCACGGATGCACGCCAAGACCGTAGGATCCTACGCAGTGCCGTAGGGGACCGCACCGCCACTTCCCAGCAAATTAGGGACACTGTTGCTCCTGGGGTATCGGCGAGGACCATTCGCAACCGTCTCCATGAAGCTGGGCTACGGTCCCGCACACCGTTAGGCCGTCTTCCGCTCACGCCCCAACGTCGTGCAGCCCGCCTCCAGTGGTGTCGCGACAGGCGTGAATGGAGGGACGAATGGAGACGTGTCGTCTTCAGCGATGAGAGTCGCTTCTGCCTTGGTGCCAATGATGGTCGTATGCGTGTTTGGCGCCGTGCAGGTGAGCGCCACAATCAGGACTGCATACGACCGAGGCACACAGGGCCAACACCCGGCATCATGGTGTGGGGAGCGATCTCCTACACTGGCCGTACACCACTGGTGATCGTCGAGGGGACACTGAATAGTGCACAGTACATCCAAACCGTCATCGAACCCATCGTTCTACCATTCCTAGACCGGCAAGGGAACTTGCTGTTCCAACAGGACAATGCACGTCCGCATGTATCCCGTGCCACCCAACGTGCTCTAGAAGGTGTAAGTCAACTACCCTGGCCAGCAAGATCTCCGGATCTGTCCCCCATTGAGCATGTTTGGGACTGGATGAAGCGTCGTCTCACGCGGTCTGCACGTCCAGCACGAACGCTGGTCCAACTGAGGCGCCAGGTGGAAATGGCATGGCAAGCCGTTCCACAGGACTACATCCAGCATCTCTACGATCGTCTCCATGGGAGAATAACAGCCTGCATTGCTGCGAAAGGTGGATATACACTGTACTAGTGCCGACATTGTACATGCTCTGTTGCCTGTGTCTATGTGCCTGTGGTTCTGTCAGTGTGATCATGTGATGTATCTGACCCCAGGAATGTGTCAATAAAGTTTCTCCTTCCTGGGACAATGAATTCACGGTGTTCTTATTTCAATTTCCAGGAGTGTATATATATATATATATATATATATATATATATATATATATATATATATATATATATATATATATATATACTCCTGGAAATGGAAAAAAGAACACATTGACACCGGTGAGTCAGACCCACCATACTTGCTCCGGACACTGCGAGAGGGCTGTACAAGCAATGATCACACGCACGGCACAGCGGACACACTAGGAACCGCGGTGTTGGCCGTCGAATGGCGCTAGCTGCGCAGCATTTGTGCACCGCCGCCGTCAGTGTCAGCCAGTTTGCCGTGGCATACGGAGCTCCATCGCAGTCTTTAACACTGGTAGCATGCCGCGACAGCGTGGACGTGAACCGTATGTGCAGTTGACGGACTTTGAGCGAGGGCGTATAGTGGGCATGCGGGAGGCCGGGTGGACGTACCGCCGAATTGCTCAACACGTGGGGCGTGAGGTCTCCACAGTACATCGATGTTGTCGCCAGTGGTCGGCGGAAGGTGCACGTGCCCGTCGACCTGGGACCGGACCGCAGCGACGCACGGATGCACGCCAAGACCGTAGGATCCTACGCAGTGCCGCAGGGGACCGCACCGCCACTTCCCAGCAAATTAGGGACACTGTTGCTCCTGGGGTATCGGCGAGGACCATTCGCAACCGTCTCCATGAAGCTGGGCTACGGTCCCGCACACCGTTAGGCCGTCTCCCGCTCATGCCCCAACATCGTGCAGCCCGCCTCCAATGGTGTCGCGACAGGCGTGAATGGTGGGACGAATGGAGACGTGTCGTCTTCAGCGATGAGAGTCGCTTCTGCCTTGGTGCCAATGATGGTCGTATGCGTGTTTGGCGCCGTGCAGGTGAGCGCCACAATCAGGACTGCATACGACCGAGGCACACAGGGCCAACACCCGGCATCATGGTGTGGGGAGCGATCTCCTACACTGGCCGTACACCACTGGTGATCGTCGAGGGGACACTGAATAGTGCACGGTACATCCAAACCGTCATCGAACCCATCGTTCTACCATTCCTAGACCGGCAAGGGAACTTGCTGTTCCAACAGGACAATGCACGTCCGCATGTATCCCGTGCCACCCAACGTGCTCTAGAAGGTGTAAGTCAACTACCCTGGCCAGCAAGATCTCCGGATCTGTCCCCCATTGAGCATGTTTGGGACTGGATGAAGCGTCGTCTCACGCGGTCTGCACGTCCAGCACGAACGCTGGTCCAACTGAGGCGCCAGGTGGAAATGGCATGGCAAGCCGTTCCACAGGACTACATCCAGCATCTCTACGATCGTCTCCATGGGAGAATAGCAGCCTGCATTGCTGCGAAAGGTGGATATACACTGTACTAGTGCCGACATTGTGCATGCTCTGTTGCCTGTGTCTATGTGCCTGTGGTTCTGTCAGTGTGATCATGTGATGTATCTGACCCCAGGAATGTGTCAATAAAGTTTCCCCTTCCTGGGACAATGAATTCACGGTGTTCTTATTTCAATTTCCAGGAGTGTATATATATATATATATATATATATATATATATATATAAACGATTTGGGAGACAATCTGAGCAGCCGTCTTAGGTTGTTTGCAGATGACGCTGTCGTTTGTCGACTAATAAAGTCATCAGAAAATCAAAACAAATTCCAAAACGATTTAGAAAAGATATCTGAATGGTGCGAAAATTGGCAGTTGATCGTAAATAACGAAAATTGTGAGGTCATCCACAACAGTGCTAAAAGGAATCCGTTAAACTTCGGTTACAGGATAAATCAGTCAAATCTAAAGGCCGCAAATTCAACTAAATACCTAGAAATTACAATTACAAACAACTTAAATTGGAAGGAGCGCATAGAAAATGTTGTGTGGAAGGCTAACCAAAGACTGCGTTTTATTGACAGGACACTTACAAAATGTAACAGATCTACAAAGGAGACTGCCTACACTACGCTTGTCCGTCCTCTTTTAGAATGCTGCTGCGCGGTGTGGGATCCTTACTAGATAGGATTGACGGAGTACATCGAAAAAGTTCAAAGAAGGGAAGCAAGTTTTGTACTATTTCGAAATATGGGAGAGAGTGTCAGTGAAATGATACAGGATTTGTGCTGGTCATCATTAAAACAAAGGCGTTTTTCGTTGCGACGGAAACTTCTCACGAAACTCCAATCACCAACTTTCTCCTCCGATTGCGAAAATATTTTGTTAACACCGACCTACATCGGGAGAAACGATCACCATGATAAACTAAAGAAAACAGAGCTCGTATGGAAAGATGTACGTGTTCGTTCTTTCCGCGCGCTATACGAGATTGGAATAATAGAGAATTGTGAAGGTGGTTCGATGAACCCTCTGCCAGGTAGTTAAACGTGATTTGCAGAGTATCCATGTAGATGTAGATTTAGATACAATACCAAAGTTATATTAATCATCAGCTTTAATAAATACTTTTAACTGAGTTGTTGTTGCCTTTAGTCTGAAGACTGTTTTGGTGGTCCACACTAGCCTATCCTGTTCAAACCCCTGTATATCTGCATAACTACTGTAACATAATATTTCCTCATCGCATCTGTGTGCTAGTCTTGCATGCTATTGTTGTGGCCAGAGCCTCTTTTCAGTTTCATCAGAGAGGGGTTTTTGTTCGGCCTGAAGATGATGGATCAATCTTTCCCTAATCCTCCTAAATGGATAGTGGTCAGAACCAAGTAGGCTGATTTCAAGGGTGAATTATTTTCCCATGACGGCCTGTGTTTTCCAACACCAGTTCAGTGTTCACTTTTATAAGAACAGTTGTCGTACTGCGGCTTTTCCGGAAACCGACTGGTTTCATCTACAAGATTACGTGATTTTACAGAAATTTTCGAATTAAAGGCGTATAATGCAGAACTGAACACGTATTGATTATTTATATGAAATTTCAAAAAACTTGACATGGTCCATTTAATGAGTTACGCGACGTTAATTGTAAATATGAAATGTATTTACCTTTACCAAATTTATACAGGGTGTTGGGAAATTCCCGTTACAAACTTCTAGGAGTACATAAGATTTTGAGTGGGAACCCCTCTCCGGAAACGAATCATTTCTGTGCTACGGCCGTTTGAAAACGTTTATGTTAGGTAGGTATGCAACAGAGTAGTTGGACACGTCGGATCAGCTGATGTCATTTGACGTCTATCTTACCTCTCAGACCTGGTTCGAGCCTCATTCACTTGTCTGTGAGTGTTAGAGCAACATGGTTGAGTACACGTCTGCAGAATACACCGACATAATCCCTCTGAATGGCGAAACTGACGGAAGAGCTGCTCGTCACCTATATTAAGATCGTCCTCCAGAACAACCGACTCCATCGCACACCCTTTTCGCCACAATTACGCAACGGCTCCGAGAAAGGGTACCTTCACCGTCAGCAGGCGTGACTGCGTTGCTCCAAGGAGACATCGCACACGAGGCGGAAGAGTTCGTACTGCATCATGTTCAGGAGAACCCGTCAAAGATACACGGGCAATGTCTTTGGGAATTAATGAGTGGAATGGCAAAACAAGTGATGTACTGGACGATGCTTAATCAATTACTTGTAAAAGTTGTCGCATTACCAACATGTTTTCAAATTGTTGTAGCACGGAAACGATAAGTTTCTGCACGTGGGTTCCAATTCAAAACATTATCTACTCACCCCCTCTATAAGTCTGATAAGTTTGTAACGGGAATTTAGAAATACCCTGTACTAGGATGACCAGTTTTGAGTCATCGAGCAAATCATCTTCAGATCTACGACAGACAGCAAAAAGCATTGTTCGTAAACTGTTCTAACTACATGCAATATGTCCGGTATAAGAAACCTACAGACAACGTTCTATTGAAACCTTGTTATGGTAATTCTTCAAATTTAGCGTAAGCACGTACTGTGTCATTAAAACTGCTGTGCATTCTGTGACGCTACGTTTTAAGACAGAAGCCAACTCCCATCCCCTAGGAGGCGCAAAGGTACGTACAGTTACACGATTAAGTTTAAATTAAATAAAATATATAACGAAGAAATTTTAAAAACCTAACTGAAAGTGATAGAAGAATCAACAGCTGAATGATCATAAAATGTGGGAAGAATACTGGGGACGGTAGATAAAATACTCTAAATGAACATATATCAGTCAAGTGCGAAATAATTTTTAAAAATATAAGATGTCAAGTAGAAAAAAGAAAGAAGAGACAGAGCGGAAAGCGTGCAGCACCGACATGTTAATTGCCGCCAGCAGGGGTCGCCTCCCACGCGCTCTGTCTTCCTGTTGTACTCAGTCGCTAGTGTGACGAAGAGTGCTAGCGGACCATGAGGAAGCGATCTCACTGTCTCTTCGCTTTCCTACGAAGAAGTATGGATCCAAGTCATTCTTGGTTTTGTATTTTAATGCACTACATTTCAACAGATGACGTCTAAATATTAGATCATTAATGCAATTACTCAAATCTGTTAAAATGGTAATTCTGAGTAAACTCACGCTGTGTCGTTCAAAATCTTTTCAGGAGAGCACCTTTTGATGGTAAATATTTCCATTTCCTCTACACCTGCAGTACTCTTCACTTGACTGCTGTGAGTACCGTTCCATATTCTGGTTTACGTCTGTTGTGGAGTGTTTATGTGAATCAATTCTTGTGCCATAGGCCGTTTTAAGTTAAAAATCTGCTCTTCGAAACATGTTTCAAATGAGAAACGCTTTTGTCTATATATTGCAGATAAGCTCCCCTGATCAATCGAAACCGATCATTCTTGTATAAATTTACCAAAAAATACAGCACAAAACTGTACTACACAGATGATGATTTAATGGATTGACGAGATTAAAAGTGAAAAGAATTCAGATCGTTAAGATATTCAACGCGGTTAATTAACATTGCTATGAACAGAAACAATAAAAAAAGTTGATATATGTCCATGCAAAGTCGAATAGTAGTAGTAGTAGTAGTAGTAGTAGCAGTAGCAGTAGCAGTAGCAGCAATAGTAGTAGTTTTTAAAGTTGTTGTTGTTGTTGTTGGTAGTGGTGGTGGTCTTCAGCCTGAAGACTACGTTGATGCAGCTCTCTACGCCTTAGTCTGTACTGTACAAGAATCTTCATCTCCGCACTACTACTGTGACCTACATTCATTCAAAACTGCTTACTGTATTCCCTCTATAATTTTCACGCCTCACACCCCGTCATCGGTACGCGTGCGACAGCACGCGTAACTAATATGTTCCAAACCGCCGCGCACGTAAATAGGATTTTCCGGTGGTCATACCTGGCGATAAAAAGGCAAGGTAAAGCGTTTTGGATTGCCCTTGGGCTAGGGACCGTTTGTATAGCCAGCAGAAGGATCGTCTAGGTGTCACTATGCTACAGTACAGGGTCAAAGTATGAATATTACACACCTCCACAAGTGGAGCAAATCGGTTGATTCTTTCTGCATTTGATGTGGGCTACATTGGGCTTGAAGGGGCTTTATGGAGGCACCATTAGTTCACGGGCGGTTCCTCGGAAAACCCCCCAAAAATGGATTTTTATTTCTTTTAGCCGTCAGCAGTGGACTAAAATCCAACGAGAATATCAAGACGGCTATGCACAACAAATGTCTGAAAGATTTACGATACATTATTCAGCTCACGATCTCGGACAACTGTGAAAATTTTTTTGATTCTTCATCCGTTTCTAAGATACAGAGATTAAAAATTACCCTACTTCTGCTCGTAGAACCCGGTATGAGGCGAAATCTAAATAATAAATAGCCACAGAAAATTGCTCAAATTTTGATGGTATATTCTCTTGCCATTTATCTAAAAGAGCCATCTCCCCGTTTTCAAAAATCTTTATCCATTATCGAGAAACGCCTCAAAAACCTTTTTGAGTACCAAAACCCAGCTGTTGGTTCCGAGACGGCTATGCGCAGTAAATGGATGTAATTTTTACGCCTTCATATTTTTCTCCGATTCCGAGATA
The DNA here is from genome assembly GCF_023898315.1 of Schistocerca nitens. Taxonomy (NCBI): domain Eukaryota; kingdom Metazoa; phylum Arthropoda; class Insecta; order Orthoptera; family Acrididae; genus Schistocerca; species Schistocerca nitens. Next base: position 778,494,573 of record NC_064616.1, read on the forward strand.
CAGATGTTCAAAGTTACACTACCAGTACACGTAAAATATAGTGTGAGGCGAAAACCTAGTTTATAAAGTGATGTAACACGGAAAAATCTCCTTTATGATCTGGAAACCCCATGTTGTTGTAACGAAGCACACGCAATTTTTTTGCACGTAAAATCCGGTCTGAGATGTAAAATTAGTGTTGAGTTATTTCAGTTCCACATAAGTAAACTGTAAATTTTATGGACCAATAAATTTCTTTTCATACGAATTACATGCCTCGTTGCAACATGGAGAAGAAGGGAACCAGCGGAAAAATGTTCCTATCGGAGCACAAGAAATGCGATGTATTCCTGCTTATTTAAAGGACTCGGACTGAAAAGTGGGGTACCAGCTGCCTCATTCTATCTTCTTCAGCATCTTTAAAAATTTTCTCAAAAATTTTGGCATGTGAGCATATTCGCGCTTTTTTATGCGGGGTGAGAAGACTATAGCAGCAGTGGGAAAGAGACGGAAAAGCAATAAATACTGAAGACGGTAGTCAGTAGTTGTATTATAGAGAGAGCGAATGAGACAATGGCAGTGTGAGAGAAAGAGGGGGACACAGTAGCAATGGAACATAGTTGACAGTGACAGAACAGCGCTAGGAAAAGAGTAAGGCAGTGGAGGGGGACTGTGGGGTGGGGGGAGTAAAGAGAAAGTGATGAAAGACAAAGTATATGACTATGACAGTGACAACGAGGAAGAGAGAGATAGTGCCAGTGAGAAGAGACAGCGGCAGTAGTAAGGAAGGAATGAGATACTAGCAGTAAGAGAGAGCAAGAGGGAGACAGTGACAGAGAGAGAAGAGCGTAGTAGTAGGACAGAAAGAAAGGGACTTTGGCCGTGTCATGAGACTATGATAGACACAAACAAGTAATGAAAATGAGTTGAGCTGAATGAGTGAGAAAGGGGAACTGGAAATGGATGGGTACAAGCGACTTACAGCGGTGGTGAGTTACAGTTAGTGGAGCTGCTTGGAGCTTGAGGTGAGCTGCATGTTAAAAAAAGCGCGAATATGTTTGCATGCCCAAATTTATTGGAACATTTTTAAAGGTACCGAGGAATGTAGAATGAAGCAGCTGGTACCCCACTTTCCAGTCAGAGTCTTTTAAATAAACAGGAACATAATCACATTTTTTGTACTCCGATATGAGCATTTTTCCACTGGTTGGAAAATGGCTGTTTCCTGGTGCCTCAGGATATGTCCTAACAATCGACCCTTCTTTTAGTCAGGCTGTGTCATAAATTTCTTTTTCCTGAATTCAGATCCTTACCTCCTCATTATTTAATCGATCTACCTACCTAATCTTCAGCATTCTTCTGTGGCACCACATTTCAAAAGCTTCTATTCTCGTCTTGCCTGCACTGCTCCCATTTCACTTATATACAAGGCTACAATACAGACCAATACTTTCAGAACAGTATTCCTAACACTTAAATTTACATTAGATGTCAACGAATTTATCTTTTTCCGAATATTTTTTTTCCAATTACTAGTCTGCATTTTCTATACTATTACAGCCATCATCAGTTATTTTGCTGCCCAAATAGCAAAACTCATCGACTACTTTAATTACTCATTTCCTACTCTAAACTCCTCAGCGCCGCCTGATTTAGTTGGAGTACATTCATGTATCCTTGGAATACTTTTATTGATGTTTATCTTATAACTTCTTCTCAAGACATTATCCATTCCTTTCATCTGCTGTTCCAAGTCCTTTACCATCTGACAGAATTACGTCAGCAGCAAACCCCAATTTTTTTGTTTCTTCTCCCTGAACTTCAATTTTCTTTCCAAATTTCTCCTTACAAGGGAACCTCCCCATCGCACCCCCCTCAGATTTAGTTATAAGTTGCCACAGTGGATTCGCTGAACGCAGGAGCGCCGTGGTCGCGTGGGTAGCGTGAGCAGTTGCGGAACGAGAGGTCCTTGGTTCAAGTCCTCCTTCGAGCGAAAAGTTTAATTCAGACAATCATCAAAGTTCAGGCACTCACACATAATCAACTTCGTTCTCCAAAATTCCAGGACATGTTCAGATTTGCTTGGACATATGCAGGATTTGACGGTCTACACACGGAAAAATTTGAAAACGTTAAAAACATATGTTTTGACAGCGCACAGGGAAAAGTATGCGACTGTGAAACTGTTGGATTCATTTGTTGCAGTTTATGTGACAAACTCTTATGTTTTCATCACTTTTTTGGGAGTAATTATCACATCCACAAGAAAGCCTAAATCGGGCAATGTAGAAGAATCTTTTTACCCATTCGCCAAGTGTACAAGTTAGGCGAGTCGACAACATATTCCTGTCATGTAACGCACATGCCGTCACCAGTATCGTATAGAATAATCAGACGTGTTTTCCTGTGGAGGAATCGGTTGACCTATGACCTTGCAATCAAATGTTTTCGGTTCCCATTGGAGAGACACGTCCTTTCGTCTACTAATCGCACGGTTTTGCGGTGCGGTCGCAAAACACAGACACCAAACTTATTACAGTGAACAGAGACGTCAATGAACGAATGAACAGATCATAACTTTGCGAAAATAAAGAAAAACTTTTCGCTCGAGCGGAGACTTGAACCGAGGACCTCTCCTCCCGCAGCTGCTCACGCTAACCACGGGACCACGGCGCTCCTGGGCTGAGATTATCATTGATGTTGCGTATCTTCGCATGGACTACTCAGTTTGTATATTTTGCTTATTTTTTCATAGTTCCATACAAATTCTTCCTGTCTTCTCGATTGATCTGTGTTCAGTTTTCCAAGGCCTATCCACTGTGGCAACTTATAACTAAATCTGAGGGGGGTGCGATGGGAAGGTTCCCTTGTTAGTCTCCTTCACAGCTTACTCAGTGCCAAACATTTTTCTGTCTTCATTCCCCTTCTCATATCCTCCATCCACTTCTGCATTTGAGGTTGCTCTTTTTCTTCTTCCTCTCTGTGCGCTCATGAAGGCCAGCCCACACGTCTGACATGTAACGGGTGACTGGGTAATGCGTAATCCCCAGCCCCTGGTTGACAGGTGGGGTTTGCACATACCCCCTGGCACAGGAGAGGCCCAGGGAGAGGTGATTGCCTGAGCTGCTACCTACCCATACTGACAATTAGTCCCTCTGTCAGGTGTTCGGGAGGTGTGATCTGAGGTGTGAACAATCACCTAAGGCAGGTGAAGGGGGCCCACAGTTGGAAGGAGCGCGGCATCGGGAATGCTGGCAATCATGGGGGATTTTCTTGCAATGAGCCAATCATCAACTTCACGGTCAACATCTATGAAATGTAAACAGAATTAGACTAACGATTCAAAAACCCTTCAAGCTGCACCATGGTTCCTTGTGGTTTCACATACTGAAGATGGTCGCTCCCTTGCTATGGTAAATCTGTTTATTACTCAGAAGGTGTTGATGCGATTTCTCGTCCTTTGAAATTATGCTCTCGCTTACGCAATGGCACTTTGCTTTTGGAGACTACTTCTGATTCTCAAGCACAACTACTGCTTGCAGCTTTGCTTCTCCACAGCCATCGTGTTCGTGTTGAGGCCCATCGAACACTGAATTCTTCCCGTGGTGTTATTTACACTAGGCTGCTCGATGATCTGACCAAGGCAGAAGTCCAAACGTGCCTCTCTGATCAGGGTGTCATTGCAGTCCATCAGGTGATGGGAAAGGTAGATGCCTCCTTAGTGCCCATGGTCACTGTTCAAAAAATGTGTGTGTGAAATCTTATGGGACTTAACTGCTAAGGTCATCAGTCCCTAAGCGTACACACTACTTAACCTATCCTAAGGACAAACACACACACCCATGCCCGAGGGAGGACTCGAACCTCCGACGGGACCAGCCGCACAGTCCATGACTGCAGCGCCTCAGACCACTCGGCTAATCCCGCACAGCGCCCATGGTCACTCTTTATCTCTCTTTTGATAGAGAAGTTCAAAGCTGGTTATGAAGTTACAACAGTCAGACTGTGCATTCCAAACCCAATGCACTGCTACCAGTTTCATCGTTACAGCCACACTTGAGTGTCCTATTGACACTCAGATAAATATGTGACCTGTGGTAAGGATGCTCATGAGAGCAATTGTCAGATTCCTTCTCCCTGCTGTATAAACTGCAATGGCGACCATGCCGCCGCCTCCTGAGATTGTCCCATGTATCTCAAAGAGCAGAATGTCCAGGATATCTGGGTGAAGGAAAAAGTGCCTTGCCCGATAGTATTGGGGCAAGAGGGGTACCACCCCAAAGTATCATTATCCAAGAGGGCGGCGATGATGTCATCCAAGATGGCGGATGTAACGTCATCTGATGATGTCATCCAAGATGGCGGTTTTGGCGGGAAGTTTGAATTTTGGCGGGAAGTTTGAATTTTGGCGGGAAGATAGGTCAATTGGGCAACCTTCACTAACCAAACTCCTTCCCCCACAAAATGGTGGGAAGTTCAAATTCCATCAGGATAATGCAGCCTCTACTAACGTAAGAAAAATGGTGGGAAAGAAAGGGCAGTTGGGGTACCTCCACTAACCCAAGTCATCCGACCGCCACCTCTTCCTAGGGATTGGCGCAAAGTTTGAATTTTGGTGGTAAAGAAAGGTCACTTGGGCTACCTCTACTAACCTAAGAAAATGGCGGGAAAGAAAGGTCAATTGGGCTACCTCCACTAACCTACAGCGTTTTTTACATGCACTGAGTGTTTGTGCACTGGATTTTTTCCCTGCTATTTAAGCGCTGTGAGCGTTAGACATGAAATATGGTTTGAGGATTTAGTTGTTGTTTTTGTGTTTGTTTCATTATTTTGTGAATGGGTGTGCAGTGCAGGATTACGAAAATTGACAATTAGCAAGCGTGTTTGGGGAGTCTTTTAGATGGAGTCAACACGCGCACGCCCTTGGAATGTCTGTGCTCTGTAAATAGGTCCTCACTTGCATGAGGTCGCATCAGCAATGGTGCTTAGATGATTATGTATTTCGAGAGGAATTCCTGGGGTGTCAAGTATGAAATGTGTGTCGCCGCCTCATATTTGAGACACCTGTGCATCATTTCACAGAGGCTGCCATTGCATCTCGACTTCTGGGAGCATGTGTGGTCCAGTGCACAGGAGGTGGCAGGCAGTGCCTGTGCTTGTCTGTTGCATCATTTTGCGAGCAGGTCTGTAGGCTGTGCTATGTGTTATTTGTACAGTTTACGAGTACTGAACGTGTCTACACATCAGTGTGCTGCATTATTTAGGAGCAGTTTGCAGGTCTGTACTGAAATTATTTCGGTAATTTAGGAGTTGTTTGTAATGCGTTATTTAGGACTAGTTTATGTGTCTGTATGCTGTGTGGCATGACCCGAAGCATGTCAGATCGAGTGTTTTGTATTAGTGTGAAAAATGTACTAGCTGGCTGGGGTGGCCGAGCGGTTCTAGGCGCTACAGTCTGGAACCGCGCGACTGCTACGGTCGGAGGTTCGAATCCTGCCTCAGGCATGGATGTGTGTGATGTCGTTAGGTTAGTTAGGTTTAAGCAGTTCTAAGTTCTAGGGGACTGATGACCTCATATGTTAAGTCCCATAGTGCTCAGAGTCATTTGAACCACTTTGAACCAAAAATATACTAGACTGGTAAATAAAATGTTCCAAAATAAATACTCATTCCTCTCTCCAGCAGCCCAGTGCAGACTGAGTTATTTCCCCCTCCATTCAGTCATCTTGGGTTACATCACGGACAGTGGTCTCTGGTGGCAGTACTGTGTCCTAGGTCAGTTGGACTATGAGCCCCACAGCAACGACACTGTTTCACACCATTTCCCCCCACCACCTTGGATTACATCACAGAATGGACGACAGCACTCTCTGGTGGTGGTACTGTGTACTAGGTCCAGACTTCGTGGTGAACATACTGTATCCTGCCATCTTTGATTACGGTACTTGCGTCAGTAGCTGACGTCATGACCGCCATTTTGGATTACGTCATGGATAAGAGTGCCCAGTTGTGGTGGTACTGTGTACTAGGTCAGTTGGAGTCCAGACCTCATGGCGAACACACTGGATGGCTGTACTGCATCAAATTTTTTCAATAAATATTGCATGCAAAATAATAAAGACTTATGTCCAGCACACGTCGAGTCCTCTGCCGACCATTTCCTAAGAAGAGGTCGCGGTTGGGTGACTTAGGTTAGTGGAGGTAGCCCAAGTGCCCTTCCTTTCCCACCATTTTCTTAGGTTAGTGGAAGTAGCGCAAAAGACATATCTTCCCTCCGAAATTCAAACTTGGCACCAGTGCCTAGTATGAGGTGTTGGTTGGATGCCTTAGGTTATTGGAGGTAGCTCATGTGACCTTTCTTTCCTGCCATTTTCTTTGGTTAGTAGATATACCTCAAGTGACCTTTCTTTACCGCCAAAATTCAAAGTTGGCGCCAATCCCTACAAAGAGGATGCCCCCCTTGCCCCAATGCTCCTGGTTGCTTGCAAGTTGTTGGCTAGTCGGAAGCCCGGCACTTACAGTACTATTCTTGCTGCTTCTTGCTCCACAAAGGACATGGTCATGCAGACATGCGACCTCAAATTCGGCAGCGTGGATGTAAAATCTCCCACTGTCATTGTAGCAGGCACATATCCTCCTCCAGCTGTGCAAAAGCCACCAAACTTTCGTCTTACTGGGCGAAGTCACCTGCTACAAAACCAGCAGGCTGGAAAGGACAGCAGGAATACTACCGCAAAGACTTCCTATGACCCTCCAGCCAACTAATGTCTGAGTCTCCCTCTGCCAACTGGAAAGGATCCAAGAAGTCAAACAAAGGCAAACAGTCCTTTGCTGCGCTGACTTCGAGATCCTCCTCGATGGCGTCATGTAATACCCGCGCCCAGCCGACGTCCACGTAGGCGGTACGCACCACCAACCATTTTTCTGCCCTGGACTCCACAGACTGACAGAAGGAGAATGCCAATGCCTCTGTAGATCTCATGGAGCAGCATACTCAGCCTCTGTGCCCTGTAGCAGTGAGTCTTCAAAGGCTGGCACTCGGCAGCTGCTGAGGTCACAACCCTTCATTTTTTCCCCTCCTCCTCTCTCCTCATCATGACTCTCCTCTGATGGAACAAACAGGACTTACAGCTGTTCTTAGACTTGCAGCGTCCAGTTGTTCTCTGCCTCCAGGAAACAAAACTGTGTCCTTACGATTGTTTTGAGCTCCTGCAGTTCTTCCTAGTCTGCTTTGACCTTTCCCCTGAGGATGGCATTCCATCTCATGGTGGAGCCATACTGCTCATCCAGGATGAGGTTCATAATCAACCCATCTCCCTGACTATCCAGCTTCAAGCTTTTGCAGTTCATCTTTTCCTTCCTCACTTGACCTTTTCCCTTTGTACCGTTTACATCCCTCCATCATTTGGTGTCACCAGGGCAGATTTTCTCCAGCTTATTGGGCAACTCCCTCACCCCTTTCTGCTGCTCAGTGACTTTAATGCATACCATCCCCTTTGGGGCTCTGCCACAACCTGTAACAGAGGTGCCCTCTTGGCTGACCTCAATCAGTTTAATCTCATCTGCCGTAGCACGGGAGCACCCACATCCCTTTCAGACTCCATGCACATCTATTCCCATTTAGACCCCTCCTTCTTGCCCATCTTCTCGAGTGGTCCCTTCTGTCTGACACATGCTCGACTGACCATTTCCCATGTGCTATCCATTTGCTCACTCCTACCCCATCTATGTGCACACACAAATGGCAACTTTCTAAGGCTGATTGGAGGCTTTGCTCTTCCCTGGCGATCTTCGACGAACCACATTGTCACAGTTGTGATGACCAAGTAGAATATATTACAAACATTATCCTTACCGCCGCAGAACGTTCCATTACTCGCATATCCTCTCTACTGCGCTGTGTCCCAGTCCCTTGGTGGACTGCGGCATGCTGCGATGCTATCCGCGCATTTAGATGTGCTCTCCATGTTTTAAACCGTCGTCCTATGATGGCAAACTGCATTCGTTATAAATAGTTGTGTGCACAGTGTAGTCGTGTTCTTTTGGATAGCACAAAAGCTAGCTGGATTTCCGTTACTAGTTCTTTTAACAGTTCCACTCTCTCTTCTCTCGTGGTGCCCAACTTCCGACAGTTCTCTGGGACCATGGTCCATTCCCAAATTTCCCACCTGACTGTAGCAGACAATGCCATAGTGGACCCTACTACTATTTTCAAGACCTTGAGCCGCTGTTTTGAGGAGATTTCGAGCTCCTCCAACTATCACCCCTCTGTCCTCCATCGGAAACGAGTGGAAGAGGCTCAGGCGATAGCCTTCTTTTCTTAAAATCGTAAATGCTACAAGACAGAGTTTTCAAGGTACATGAGGGTTCTGCCTGTCGGACACCTTTATCCAGGAAAACTGTTTGCCTCAGGGTTCCATCCCGAGTGTTGTCCTCTTTGCTATCACCATTAACCCTGTTATGGCCTGTCTCCTGCCAGGCATCCCTGGCTCCCTTTTCGTTGACGATTTTGCCATCTATTACAGTTCTCCACAGACTTGTCTCATTGAGCTTCATCCCAATCCTCTGCCCCAGGGCCAGGTGATGTTCACATTGACATGTTGCAGAACCTCTCTCTTGCAGGCAAGCACTTTTTCCTTCATACATACAATCACAACTGGGCAGAGGGCACATTTCCCAGATGCTGGCGTGAAGCCTGGTAAGAACAAACACCTTTCTTCTAGTAATCGCCCCATTTCTCTCACCAGCTGTGTTTGAAAAGTGATTGACCGTATGGTTCCTGCATGGCTGGTGTGATGGCTGAAGTCTCGCAGTTTACAAACCACTGCACACTGTGGATTTCCAGCGCGTCATTCTGCAGTGGACCATCTCGTCACCTTGTCAACCCATGTCATGAATGGTTTTCGGCGTAAATATCAAACTGAGGCCGTGGTTTTCGATTTGGAGAAAGCCTACGACACCTGCTGCAGGACTGGTATCCCCCGTACTCTCTACACATGGGGCTTCCATGGCGACATGCCCCATTTCCTTCAGGAATTTTTAAAAGACAGAGTTTTCAGGGTACATGAGGGTTCTGCCTGTCGGACACATTTATCCAGGAAAACTGTTTGCCTCAGGGTTCCATCCCGAGTGTTGTCCTCTTTGCTATCACCATTAACCGTGTTATGGCCTGTCTCCTGCCAGGCATCCCTGGCTCCCTTTTCGTTGACGATTTTGCCATCTATTACAGTTCTCCACAGACTTGTCTCATTGAGCGGCGTCTTCAGCGATGTCTCGATCGTCTTTACTCATGAAGCATCGACAATGGCTTTCGCTTTTTCAATGACAAAACCGTTTGTATGATTTCTGGCGGCACAATTGGTTTCTTCCGCTGTCTTTACGTCTAGGGCCTGTTGGTTTTCCATTTGTTGAAACTACGAAATTCCTGGAGCTCATGCTCGATAAGAAATTTTCTTGGTCATCCCACGTGTCTTACCTAACCACCCACTGTATGCAGTCCCTCAATGTCCTATGTGTCCTCAATGGTACTTCCTGGGGAGTGGATTGGACCACCCTCCTCCATTTGTACTTGTCACTTGTCCATGTGAAACTAGACTATGGGTGTTTCGTTTATGCATCTGCATGTCTATCCATGTTACGCTGTTCAATACAATTCACCATCGTGGCATCTGTTTGGCCACTGGCGCCTGTTGCACTGGCCAGTTGAGTGTCTGTATGCAGATGCTGCTGAACTACTGCTGTCGTACTGCTGTGACTTCCTCCTCAGCAGGTACACATTCCGTTTGTCTGCCATGCCTGGCCACCCACCCTATGCCTACTTCTTTGATGACTCCTTTGATCGCCAGAATGGGGCGCGTCCCTCTTCTGTCACCTCCTGGAGTTTGCTTTTGGCTCTTGCTACGGCAGCTTAATTTCACGCTACCTACACATTTCCCGGTGGATGTGATACATTCACCACCTTGGCTTTGTGTGGCGGCCCGTGTTCACCTAGCCCTTCATTCGCTTCCTAAGGACACTACTCCAGCCTGGCTCAATTGCCTTCAGTTTCACGACCTTCGCACAGAACTTCATGATAGTACCTTTGTGTACACTGATGGCTCTAGGGCTGACTGTTGCAGTTGTGCCTTCATCATTGGCGCCAACGTTTATAGGTAACGGCTTCCGGAACACTGCTCTGTATTTACAGCAGAGCTCTTCGCCCTGTATCAGGCCACACAGAACATCCGGAGACACAAGCTTTCCGATTGCGTCTTCTGCTTCGACTCTCTCAGTACCCTTCAGAGCCTCTGTGTGCTGTACATCGTCTATTCCTTAGTGAAATGGGTCCAGGAAAGCTGTCATTTGCTCGCTCTTGATGGAGCCACTATGATGTTTTTCCTGGTCACGTCGCTCTGACTGGAAACAAGTCTGATGATACTGTTGTCAAGGCTGCAGTCCTCGTGCCTCGGCCCACTAGTTCTTCCATTCCCACTGATGATTTCTGTGTTGCCATCTGTCAGTAGGTGATGTCACTTTGGTATCAGCAATGGTCCTCCCTCCATGGGAACAAGCTCCAAGAAATTAAACCTCTTCCAGCAGCTTGGACGACCTTCTCTCGGCCCTCTCGCCCTGAAAAGATCATTTTAGCTAGGTTCTTTGTTGGGCACTGTCTTTTTAGTCATCGCTAGTTGTTAATTGGTGCTCCCCCACCACTTTGTGCTCATTGCTCCAAGCTTACATGGTTCCCCATTTTCTGACGGAATGCCCCATTTTTTAACAACTTCCGTTCCAATTTATGTTTACCGTCTGAGTTACTGGCCATTTTAGCGAACGACGGCCGGACTGTCGACCTTGTTTTACTTTTTATTCGTCATAGCAATATGACGAAGGACATTTAATCTTTAGTTAAAGACTTTTGTTTCTCTATGGCGTATTTTCTGGACTTTTCTTCAATTACCTGTTTTTAGCTGTCGTTCCTTCCGTCGATTGCACTAATCGCTTTCAACTCCCTTTTTTTTTTCTTTTTTGTCTTCGTGTTCTACGGTTCTGCCATGGGTGCAGATGACTCTCGTTATTTTTGCGCCCCAAAACAAAACAGAAAAATCCTGTCTCATTCCCCTGTCAAGCACCGATACCACTTCTTTTTCATATCCTTAGACTCTTCCACTGAGGAGCCAAAGCAACTGGCACACCTGCCTAATATCGTGTAGGGTCCCCACGAACACGCAGAAGTGCCACAACACGACGTGGCATGGGCTCGACTAATGTCTGAAGTAGTGCTGGAGGGAACTTGCACCATGAAACTGCAGGGCTGTCCATAAATCCATAAGACTACAAAGGGGAGCTTGGTGGCCAGCGGAAGCGTTTAAACTCAGAAGAGTGTTACTGAAGCCACTCTGTAGCAATTCTGGACATGTGGGGTGTCGCATTGTCCTGCTGGAATTGCCCAAGTCCGTCGGAATGCACAATGGACATGAATGGATAGAAGTGATCATAAAAGGATGTTTCATGATTGTCACCTGGCAGAGTCGTATCTAGACGTATCAGATGTCTCATATCACTCCAACTACACACACGCCCCACGCCATTACAGAGCCTCCAACAGCTGGAACAGTCCCCTGCTGACATGCAGAACCTATTGATTCATGAGGTTGTCTCCACATATGTACACGTCCATCCCCTCGATACAATTTGAAACGAGACTCGTCCGACCAGGTAACATGTTTCCAGTCATCAACAGTCCAATGTCGGTGTTGACAGGTCCAAGTGAGGCGTAAAGCTTTGTGTCATGCAGTCATCAAGGGTACACAAGTGGGCCTTCTGTTCCGAAAGCCCGTATCGATGATGTTTCGTTGAATGGTTCGCACGCTGACACTTGTTAATGGCCCAGCATTGAAATCAGCAGCAATTTACGGAAGGGTTGCAATTCTGTCACGTTGAATGATTCTCTTCAGTCGCCGCTGGTCCCATTCTTGCAGGATCTTCCTCCAGCTGCAGTGATGTTGGAGATTTGATGTTGTACCGGATTCCTGATATTCACGGTAGGCTATTGAAATGGTCGTACAGGAAAATCTCCACTTCATCTCTAGCTCGGAGATGCCGTGTCCCATTGCTCGTGTGCCGACTGTAACATGACGTACAAATCACTTAAATCTTGATAACTTGCCATTGTAGCAGCAGTAACGGATCTATCAACTGCACCAGACACTTGTCTTATATAGGGGTTGCCGACCGCAGCGGCGCGTTCTGCCTGTTTACATATTATTTGAATACGCATGCCTATACCAGTTTCTTTGGCGCTTCAGCGTTTTAGTGCAGTCTTGTTTCTGTGCAATTTGTGAATAATCTTTCTCTCTCTGTAATGTATGCGTTCTATCTTCAGAGCCTCAAATAGTGTAATCCAGTCAACATTCTCTAAATCTATAAATGCTATAGGTGTAGGTTTACGTTTCTTTAACCTGTCTTCCAAGATAAGTCGTCAGTATTGCCTCACGTTTCAACATTTCTCCAGAACCCAAACTGATCTTCCCAGAGGTCAGCCTCTACCCGTTTTTCCATTCTTGTGCAAATAATTCGTGCAAGTCTTTTGCAACGATGATTTAGTAAACTCATAGTTCGATAATATTCAGATCTTTCAATGCCCACTTCTTCGAAATCGGAAATATTACCATCTTTTTCAGTTATGATACTATTTTGCCTGTCTCGTGTATCTTACATTCCACGTGGGATAGTTATGTCGTGGCTGGCTCTTCCATAGCCCTCAATAATTCTGTGAGAATGTCGTCTTCCCCAGGGGTCTTGTATCGACTTAGTTCTTCCAGTGATCTGTCGAATTCATCTCTCAGTATCGTATCTCCTATCCCATCTTCATTTACTTGTTCTATAATACTGTCTTCATTTTGGTTTCCCTTCTATATAATCCTTCCGCCTCGCCCTTCATTGCCAAGTGCTGGCTTACCATGTGAGCTCTTGTTATGCACACAACTGCTTCTCTTTTCTCCAACGATCTCTCTAAGTTCCCTACAGGTGGTGTTTATCGAAGTCCACATCTGCCCCTGGACATGTTTTACAATGTACTATCTGGTTTCTAAATCTGACTTATCATTATGCAGAGCGGTCAGAAACATTCTGAAAATATTGTAGTGCTGAGAAATAATTGATATGTTGCTGTGTTTCCGAGTTAATTAGTAACGAAGTTAGCCGATCAGGCTGATGAGCACGCAAATTCAAGCGGCCTGTTAGAGACGGTGTTGCCGAAGGCGTTCTTCATTTGCCTTTCTAAATCCGAACAAGAGAGTGATACAAAAATTGGACCTGGGACGGTAGTAAGGATCGAACCCGAGCCAAAGGCTGAACAGTCTCGTGCACTATCATCTACACTATGAGGACAACTGACACCAATTGTGTCTGGCAGACCGTTTGAATTTGCGCACCAGTCGACCTGATTGGCTGACTTCGAAGCTAATTAATTCGTAAACGGCGCAACCTAATGAATTTTTTCTTAACAGTGGTTTCTCAGCACAATCTACCCTGCAACGCCCTTACATGGTTTTCAGACTCGTTCTGACCATCTTGTATGCCGGCCGGAGTGGCCGAGCGGTTCTAGACGCTTCAGTCTGGACCCGCACGACCGCTACGGTCGCAGGTTCGAATCCTGTTTCGGCCATGGATGTGTGTGACGTCCTTAGGTTTAAGTAGTTCTAAGTTCTATGGGACTGATGACCTCCGATGTTAAGTCCCATAGTGCTCAGAGCCATTTGAACCATTTGATTTGACCACCTTGTGTAATATACCTGAATCCTACCTGTATCTGCAGGTGTCTACATTTACAGAACAGTCTTTCATGATTTTTAAAAACCCAAAAATCAGTATTTCGACACGAAAACTATCGCACTGTAACTATAACTAAACATATTTTGCTAGGTAAATGTAAGGTAACAAAATGAATGCTACAACCAAGCAAGTTTTATTCATATTCTATTCAAATACGACTCTTTCCAAAACAACCAGTTCTGAAATGATAGTTTCAGATATACTTACTGGCTGATTTCTGCTAACACATTGTGCTAATGAAGCTACTTTTAAAATATTTATAACTCAGTTGTCTTAAAATATACCGAGCGAGGTGGCGCAGTGGTTAGACACTGGACTCGCATTCGGGAGGACGACGGTTCAATCCCGCGTCCAGCCATCCTGATTTAGGTTTTCCGTGATTTCCCTAAGTCGCTCCAGGCAAATGCCGGGATGGTTCCTTTCAGAGGGCACGGCCGACTTCCTTCCCCGTCCTTCCTTAATCCGATGAGACCCAAGACTTCGCTGTCTGGTCTCCTTCCCCAAAAACAACCCCCCAACTCTTAAAATATGACTTTCAAAACTGGGCGAATGAAAATGCTCTTTCCCCGATTCAGTTTGTGACCATCAGTGCCAAATAAATTCTTAAAGCGAGCCTGATATTAGAAAACACTATTTGACACTTTATACGTCCGCATGTCGATGAAATGAGGTATTGAAGAAATTGGCATTCCATGAAATCGAACGAATTTCAAACAAGTAAAATTCCTTTAATCGTTCTCTTAAGTGTTAGTGATTTTGCCAACTGAAGCGCCACGTGGTTGAGTGCATGTCACTCGGAAATTGACACGAATAAGGCAACATCAAATAATTACACCATCCATCCAAGGAGTTCCGATATTTATTTCATTCCTGGCATAAAGTGATGCCAGCACGGTAACTTCTATGGCAGCTTAAACAAACAAGTGTAAACAACAGATGTGCATTCGACGCAGGCGTTGTTAAGTAGTGGACTTGCGAGTGTAGTGTGTAAGTGTTGTTTTGCAAATGATAATGGAGTAACATCTCTAAATTAAGTGTTAATACACTCTCCAGAATGTTTTCAATAAGAGAAAAGTGCATACACAGTTTGATCTACGCACCTGTACTCACGAACAAAAACGATGCCTTTTGCGACTTAACAGAAATGCGAAACAGGAACAATTCTCTTCTGACAAAAATCATCATAGGTGACGAACCTACCACAAAACGACAAAGTGCATAAATTCCCATGAAGGATCAAGTCTTTGGCATCATAATCCATATTCAATCCTATGCGTAATGTGAACTAAACAACACCTCAAAGAAAGACTTTGCTGACAGCTTCACGTAGATCTTAACTTTCCTCCATTTTTATTCTATTAATCCAGACTTGATGCTTTTTGATCTGACAGGGTAAATCTACATCTGCACCCTAGCGTGCTACTTATATACATAGACAACCTTCATGTAATTGTGACCATGGTTGTGACCTCTGTTTTCTTCCAACTGCTTGGCACAGCCTTTTGTTAGAGAGACATATAGTACAAAATATTATGGTGACTGTTGCTAACTCTTACGAAAAATCTATAAATTATATGAAAACGACTCCATTGGGCCCTGCTGATTTGTTCAGTTTTAGCGATTTCATCTGTTTCTCAATATATGTAATGCAAAGTGCATATGTTTGTCTTGGATCTCCTCCCAAGCCCCTGGATCAATTTCAACCAAATTTGGTACAGAAACAGAAGGTCTTGTGAGTATCAGCATTGTGGGGTTTATAACCACTTAGGTCCAGTAGGGGAAGAAATACGGGCAAAACTGTTTTTCTCACAGCCTCTGGTGTGTAGGCTGCCCTGCATTACAGAAAATTTGTATGGGAATAATATCTACCTGTCAAATTGGCCTGGTTTGCAGGGCAGCCATACATGTCAGGGATAAGAAATGGCTTTCCAGTTTCCAACATGTAGGCAGCCCTGCATGACAGGCATGTTCTGTTGGACTCACAAAATTACAGACAAATATCCTTAACATCAATTTGCTGCAGAATTCTTGAAAATATTATCAGTTCGAATACAACAAATTTCCTTGAGACAGAAAAGCTCCTGTCTGCAATTCGGCACATATTTAAAAAGCATCACTTGTTTGAAATACAGCTTGCCCTTTTCTCCAATGATAGCCTGTGAACCGTGGATGAAGGACAGCAGATAGATTCCATATTTCAAGATTTCTGGAAAGGTGTCACACAGCAGACTGTTACAGGAGGACTAGGTTCCCAGATATGTGAGTGGCTCAAAGACTTCTTAACTACTACAACCCAGTACGTTATACTTGATGTCGAATGTTCATCAGAGACTAGGGCATCTCCGGTGTACTCCATGGAAGTTTGACAGGACAGCTCTGTTTCTCTGTATGCAAAAACGATCTAATGGACATGGCGAGCAGCAGTCTGCAGCTGTATGCTGATGGCGCTGTGGCGTATAGGGAAGTGCCATGGTTAGTGACTGTGGGATGATAAAAGATGACTCAGACAAAATTCATATTTGGTATGATGAACAGTAGCTTGCTCTAACCGTAAAAAAATTTAAGTTAAATTGGACAAGTAGCAAAAACCATTCCGTAATGTTCGAATACCACATTAGCAGTATTCTGCTTGACAAACTCGTGTTGATTAAATATCTAGGCGGCTGTAGGGCGAGGAAATTCTAGAGCATAAGCTTTTCTGATCTTGACACAGCCATTAACTGTTTTGCGGAATTGTTTCTGGAAGATTTTGCTATTAGTAGTGGACTAGGAGCTGAAGCAAGTTATCTTCGAGGTTGCGTCCGATTGATACCTTTATCAGACAGCCAAAATGTGATTAACAAGTTAACGAAGGAGTAGACTGGAACTCGCGACTTTGTGTCAGTTCAGCAGGGGTGGCTCGCCCTCACACCACAGCAGAGAGTAGCCATGCATCGCTTCAGGATGGCTCATTAACGAGTTTCGTAGCAAACTTATTTTTAAGACTGTTGTATTAATGAGAACTCACAATGAAATTCACCATCTCTTTTAATATTTTGATGATGCAAAGAATGTCGAAATTTACATTGACAGATTTATATTTCCTTGCAATTTTATTTAAGCGTTAACCGCAAAAACACAGAATGCCAATGTACATTACTTATTTTGCTTTTCACTAAAGGTACGCCGGCCGGAGTGGCCGTGCGGTTCTAGGCGCTACAGTCTGGAGCCGAGCGACCGCTACGGTCGCAGGTTCGAATCCTGCCACGGACATGGATGTGTGTGATGTCCTTAGGTTAGTTAGCTTTAAGTACTTCTAAGTTCTAGGCGACTGATGACCTCAGATGTTAAGTTGCACAGTGCTCAGAGCCATTTGAATCATTTGAACTAAAGGTACCACTTTTCGAGTAACGCTAATTCGAAGACAAACTCTTAAGGTGAAGTCTGCCTGAGAGCTTCTGTGGATGGAGTTCGTTCTCATCATTGCACAAAAAAGCAGCATGTACATGTAAGTCTAAGCATAATCGTAGCTGCTGATTTGTAAGGTCGTGAAAGTTTACATTGGGGCGTGCGCGCTCTTGCTTGCCTAGCCTCATCCTCAACAGGCCTGCTGTAGACTACGGCGTGTTACTAGAAATTAGTTGCAGCATACGTTGAAAGGTTGCAAAAATTCAGCCAATCACTTTTTTATGATAATTTATTTTGATTTTACCGACTTCATTTTACTCATTCTAGAGGGGTAAAGTATGGATTTAATTGCATGCCATTTGCCTGCGTTTCCGCTGCAAAGACATATTCGGTGCCTGCCCATACAGATTTGATTCAAAGAATCTCTTAAGGTGAATGCTACAATTATTCCCTGGAAAAGGCTTGGCCTTTGAGATAGTCATGTCAGTCTTCATAAGGGAATATTTTACAAATTTTAAGAGAAATTTAGCCGATTTTGTGTCGTTTCCAGGGGCACAGCTGGGAAATAGAGTGCCAATAATTATATTAAACTACTTTTCCATATTTATAATTTTTTCAATGATTCTGACGCTTTTTCGTCATTGCAACGTCTATGTGTAGGCAACACAAGTCAGAAATGATTTTAAGTTCCCATCAATTTGGAGTTTCCTTAAAGTGGCCGGCCGAAGTGGCCGTGCGGTTAAAGGCGCTGCAGTCAGGAACCGCGAGACCGCTACGGTCGCAGGTTCGAATCCTGCCTCGGGCATGGATATTCGTGATGTCCTTAGGTTAGTTAGGTTTAACTAGTTCTAAGTTCTAGGGGACTAATAACCTCAGCAGTTGAGTCCCATAGTGCTCAGAGCCATTTGAACCATTTTGAACCTTAAAGTCTTTGCAATTTTTTCGTCAGTCTTCGTTGCTGACTTTTCTTTTACTGCTATCAAAGTTTAAAATTAGTCGGTCAAACTCGTGGTCGTTGTATTCTGCATCTTCTCGAAGATTTTTCAGTAATGAGTAAACATTTGGATAAACTTTTGATATTAATGCATTTACTCTTCGTTTCCGTCCTTCTGCGATGTTATTGCGATGGTCCACATCTCTCTGGGAATATGTTCGTTGCCGAGCCACTTGTCCCCAAAATAGTCATAAAAGTCCTGAAGCTTTTGGTTTTCAGGCGTGCTCTCCTGGATACACAGCCAACCATCATCCAATGGTTTCAGGGGAAGATACGCCAGAGCAGAATACATATTCATGTCACAGCGTATTTCCTCGTTTCCCTTATAGGCTGGGACGAGGCCGCAACACTGAACTCGTTTGCACAAACATTAATCAAAATGATAACTGCAACCAGTAATCTCTGTTCCAAGAAAGAAACTGTTAGCTGCTTGGACGATGGCAATTTCGAAGTCCATCATCAAAGATACAGGGTTCCATTCAGGCACATTAGTGTCAATAGCTTCAAAGAAAATGTTCATATGTACTCGATTTTTATTTGGTAGCAAAGCGTAAACAACTGGAATGGTGTTCGTTTCCTCCCAAGAACTATTAAGTTTGATGTGGAGTATAAATAAATTTCCAAACTGCTTGCTCGAAGTCTTCACATTCCATCCGCAAAGAATGATTCGCAGTTTGATAAACACGATTTTCCCTTTTCACTGGCAAACACCAGTATTCTGTCATTCAGTCCCCTGTTGTCATCTGCAAGTAAAAAATTGGTATCATCATTCATCAGTAAATAATTTTCTTGGCAGGATATTCCTCCAGAAGCGGTGGGCTCTTGTGTAGTTCCCATACATTTTCTCCTAATGCGCTGTAACGATTTGTCCCCACTTCTGTGTAGATGGTAACGATGTTACTAAGTCGTAGCCTCGGTTGAAGAGCTGCCCTACGTCTTCAACGAAAACTGATGAAACTGTAGAGTCTGTTTCTTTTGTCCGCTTCTTTGTGCTGACAAAATGTTTTCGCACTTCATTTGCTGCTTAATGTGGAATACAAACGTGGCTGCCTTCCCATAAAACTGTGTTACTTTTGTGGATATTCTTCCGTTGCATTTATTCTTTTTAAAGTTCACACAGCGCCAGGAAATGTCATTTCTTGTTTGTTTGTCCACTATGTACTGATGCCCGTTATAAATGAGTAAAGAGTTCCCTTTTGTGGTCTCGGTGAACTCCATTATCTCAGCACTGAAACACGGATCACTACTTGTCAGAGAGGTACTGAACTCTGAGAGAAAGTCACACTCACTGCGAACTGGGGAGGGAACAAGGAACTGTATGCAGGAAATGAGCTTTGGCCTTACCTAGAATACGTCGCAGGTAGCGCCGGACAGGTCGGTGTTTTCTACTTCTGAAACACCCTGTCACTACGTACAGTGTCCTAGGCTCCTTGCAAGTGTCAACAAATTCCCTCTCCGTATAAGTGTCACTCCGTGCAAGAGTCACAAACTCCTGTAGCCCAACCATTCTCCCTCCTCCTTTGCCATTTTCGGGTAACTCCTTTGCTTTACTGTCTCTTTGTCTTCATTTACCAAATTGAAAATAAACGTTTTCTTCTGTTAAATTGAAATTTCAGCCTTTCTTACTACAAAGGTAAATTTATCTTACTAAAAAAAGTAGATATTCTTCTTGAAATAAAAATTTTGTTTTCTATAAACAAATGAATCCGCTCCTCAGTGAGGAAAAACGAAACGCGAAATTCTTCTTTTTTGAAAATAAAACTCAGAAAAACTTCTTTATAAAAGATAAAACTTTGTAGTTAAAAACACACTATTCTATTCAGAAATTAAATAGTTTATTTGCAAACGAAAAATGTTCTGCTTGAGAGAAATAAGTAATGTCATGTTCACTATGTATTTCTGTTATGCTGACACTCCTTGTAATGTCC
Organism: Schistocerca nitens; assembly: GCF_023898315.1. Taxonomy (NCBI): domain Eukaryota; kingdom Metazoa; phylum Arthropoda; class Insecta; order Orthoptera; family Acrididae; genus Schistocerca; species Schistocerca nitens. The sequence continues at coordinate 778,514,673 of NC_064616.1, forward strand.
CTCGTGGTTATTACTCTATCGTATTCGACTGGTCTATCTGTTATATGTGTACTTCGTCTTACGGTGTGGGGGATCCACGATTGTCATGCGTATAGGGCACATTTAATCTGAGTATTCTGAGCATATTTCAGTTGCTCTACCGCAGTCGTTTTATGCAGTGCGCTAAGTTATAGCTGGCCTTCATAAACCACACGCGAGATTTTAATGTCCTCTCGCTCACTACGTGCAAACTATTAGTCCCACAGAAAAAAAAGAGCAGGACCTTTTAGTAGGAAATGTAATGTAGTTAAATTTTTGTACTGGGATAAGTTTTCGCTGCAGGCGACGGTTTTAGAGTTATTCAAGAAAAACGTACAAATTTACCTTCACACACATATCCACCGCCACACTCATCCCTCACCAGTCAGTATTTCTAGTATGTTGTTCGCGGCACAAAAATTTCCAACTACACGAGCTATTCCCGACATTCGAACCAAAAGGTCTATATTGATTGGACTGTCAAGTCACCAACATAGTTCACTACTTCGTTAACATTATTAAGTTAAATGTGCCCGTGATGGTAATGAACGAAAAACGAGTGTATGTATATTCCGTCCTAATATGTAGCAATCAGTTGTTACCATCAGGAGCGCATAAATGTTTTTCGTGCATAGCTGATTTGGCCGCTATGGGTTGGCCGCACGTAGCTGAACACCAAAAGATATTTGTGGATTTGTTTGTTTGTCAGTGGGAGGCCAGCAACGATGATCGGCGCAGTCCGGCTTTGCGGTTGCAATATTTCATTTAAGTTCTGATCAAGCAAGACCTTTGTTTCTCGGATTCCTTATGCATACAGTTGGGATAAAGTGCCACACTCTGATGTTTCACACTAGAAATGCCGATCCCGCCACATGTTTGTGGGAAAGTGGGCGTTTCGAAGCTGACCTTGAAGATGTTAATGGAGAATGAACTACACTACTGGAAATTGAAATAAGAACACCGTGAATTCATTGTCCCAGGAAGGGGAAACTTTATTGACACATTCCTGGGGTCAGATACATCACATGATCACACTGACAGAACCACAGGCACATAGACACAGGCAACAGAGCATGCACAATTTCGGCACTAGTACAGTGTATATCCACCTTTCGCAGCAATGCGGGCTGCTATTCTCCCATGGAGACGATCGTAGAGATGCTGGATGTAGTCCTGTGGAACGGCTTGCCATGCCATTTCCACCTGGCGCCTCAGTTGGGCCAGCGTTCGTGCTGGACGTGCAGACCGCGTGAGACGACGCTTCATCCAGTCCCAAACATGCTCAATGGGGGACAGATCCGGAGATCTTGCTGGCCAGGGTAGTTGACTTACACCTTCTAGAGCACGTTGGGTGGCACGGGATACATGCGGACGTGCATTGTCCTGTTGGAACAGCAAGTTCCCTTGCCGGTCTAGGAATGGTAGAACGATGGGTTCGATGACGGTTTGGATGTACCGTGCACTATTCAGTGTCCCCTCGACGATCACCAGTGGTGTACGGCCAGTGTAGGAGATCGCTCCCCACACCATGATGCCGGGTGTTGGCCCTGTGTGCCTCGGTCGTATGCAGTCCTGATTGTGGCGCTCACCTGCACGGCGCCAAACGCGCATACGACCATCATTGGCGCCAAGGCAGAAGCGACTCTCATCGCTGAAGACGACACGTCTCCATTCGTCCCTCCATTCACGCCTGTCGCGACACCACTGGAGGCGGGCTGCACGATGTTGGGGCGTGAGCGGAAGACGGCCTAACGGTGTGTGGGACCGTAGCCCAGCTTCATGGAGACGGTTGCGAATGGTCCTCGCCGATACCCCAGGAGCAACAGTGTCCCTAATTTGCTGGGAAGTGGCGGTGCGGTCCCCTGCGGCACTGCGTAGGATCCTACGGTCTTGGCGTGCATCCGTGCGTCGCTGCGGTCCGGTCCCAGGTCGACGGGCACGTGCACCTTCCGCCGACCACTGGCGACAACATCGATGTACTGTGGAGACCTCACGCCCCACGTGTTGAGCAATTCGGCGGTACGTCCACCCGGCCTCCCGCATGCCCACTATACGCCCTCGCTCAAAGTCCGTCAACTGCACATACGGTTCACGTCCACGCTGTCGCGGCATGCTACGTTAAAGACTGCGATGGAGCTCCGTATGCCACGGCAAACTGGCTGACACTGACGGCGGCGGTGCACAAATGCTGCGCAGCTAGCGCCATTCGACGGCCAACACCGCGGTTCCTGGTGTGTCCGCTGTGCCGTGCGTGTGATCATTGCTTGTACAGCCCTCTCGCAGTGTCCGGAGCAAGTATGGTGGGTCTGACACACCGGTGTCAATGTGTTCTTTTTTCCATTTCCAGGAGTGTAGTTGAGTGCTTTTTGGATGCTCATTGCTAGGGATTCAGGTATTGGTAGGATTTGAGCCAGGTTGCATCTTACAAGTTATTGAAATTCGTATAACTTGGCCTCGGTTGATGTGAGATGTGTCTCATATACCCCTTCCATTGTGGAATAGTGTTATTCTTTTCTTGTTGTTTCGAGAACAAGTAGCAGTAGCGTATTCATCCTGTTCGTCTGTCAGCCTCCTGAGTTCCTGCGTATTCGAAGCAGCAACCCACAGATCATCACCATATGCAGTGCAATGGAATCGGACACGTGCCATACATATACCTGTCACTAACCATTCAGTTTTAACCAGGAGTGTTTCGACCCCAACTCTGTAGAGTGTCATTTGTAATGGGCAACCCTGTCGTATTGTTCAGCTATTGGAAAGCTCTTTCGTAAGACGACCGTTTAATACTCTCTTGGATTAAGCCCCTGTTACTAGGTTGTGCAAGATATTGATTAAAGGTTCCCCAAATGTGGTGTAGCGTTTTCGGAAGGTATTCATGCCCTATCCTATCGCAGACGTATGAAAAGTGAATAAAAATAAGCGCGCTGACTGTAGAAGAACAGATAAGATCCCTGAGGCTACATGCGGTACATATCACTCTGCGGTGGGGATCGGCACAGGTTTGATAATTGAACAATTTCTGTAGCGCAGGATTCATACAGATCTTAAGCATGCTGGTTCTATCTTGAGGTCGGCGTTAAGAAGTGTGATAGGTCGCAATTTGCTTTGGGATAAGGACCATGAGTCCCTGTTTGAATTCAGATAGCACGGTATGTCTATCCCGTATTTCATTTGCTATTCTGGTATCTGGCGCTGTGAAGATTAAATGCCCGCCAGAGGAGATGGACTTAGATGGGCTTTAGGAGACACCACGGCCGTGCAGCGTTGTGCTTGCACGGCGAGAGTGCCACCATCTCACAACATGTGTTGTTATTGTTATGGCGAAGGCTTTGCTTAGCACCTCATTGTCATCTATGTTGTTTGTCCTGGTCTCGTTTCTTGTCCATAATCTGTCAGCCATTTCGCTTCCCTACCATTAGTTTAGTTCACTCTCCAGCAGGCGACTCTCCCACCTGGCAACTTCCTCCGTTTCTCCAATTCTTCTGGACTCGACGCGTGCACATATATCCGGCTACCTGCAGATATAGCACTGACAACTAGGAAAAAGGAAGGTAGGTAGTAGCATGGACGCTAAACTGGTTTGTCTGCTGGAGCAACAGCAACAGTTAATGCAGCAGCAGCGTCAGTTAGACCTGTTACAAATATAACTTCAGCTTCAGGTGTACAAACTCAGAGCACATGAGGCCAAGTTGCACGAAGCCTCAGAGCCTTCCATTATTGACGCCCCCTTACATCCTCCGTCATTTCCGTCTTTCAGTGATGCTAAGGAGGACTGGGGTGCATACTTCAATCGTCTGCAACAGCATTTCACGGCTTTTCAAGTCACGGATGATTCATTGAACTGATCATTATTTTTGTACTGGCCTTCACCAGATACTTTCTTTTTGTTCCGAAAGTTAGCCGCTCTGTCAGACACTGGTGCATTCACCATTCAGAAGATGTGTTCTTTTGACTAATTACTATTCCCAGAGATAGCATGTGGCTGCCTCCAGGCTCGAGTTCCATAAATACCAAAAACAACTGGCGCAATCATACCGCTCTTCAGTCACTGACTTGCAAGGTCTCAGCCACAAATTCGATTTCTCTTGCACCAATCAACACTGAAAGGTTTCATAAGCGGACTCCTTGATTTGTGATGTGGTGTTCCAGGTTGCAGCTGATCCAGAGGTCAGCACTGCAGCGTTGAAACTAGAGAACCCCTCTGTGGAGAACATTTTCATGCATCACATTTTCGTTCGAAATTGCACAGGTGGCTAACGAATGACACATGATGAGGCAACAAATTGTGGCCATCAACGTGCCTCCACACACTCTACTCTCGCGCCACAGACGTAGGACAGTCCCCAGACTGCAGCACAGTTGTGATTCGTCCTCGTATGACGTCTCTGTAGCATCTGAGCCTCTGGCCTCACCTTGTCATGGATCAAAGTGGCCGCTCCCTTTGTGCCGAAGTGTTTTTCCACTCACTGCCATGCAGAATGTCCAGATCGATGGTGATCCTGCACACTTTGTGAAAAAGAGGTGCATCTTTGATCAGAGTCTTGCAGCCACACAACCCTCTTCTATCATACTCCAGAAGGGCCTCAAGGCACTGTATATGCACTGCAGTCAGTAATCCTGCTGGATGATCCTTTCATGTGGAATTTATTTCTGACACTACATATTTATAACAAGGAAATCCGTTTTCAGGTGGACACGGGGACCACCGTCTAGGCAAATGCATCTTTATTTACCCCCGATTTATGATGTGCCTCGAATTTTCATGTGCATGTCACCATTCGGCAGGACGCCACTGCACGTTTTTATCATGTCAGACCCATTTTGGTGGGCTTATGTACTGCAGTGAAGCACAAGCTTGATTACCTCCAGGCTGTTGGAGTTACTGAGCCAGTGAAATCTAGTGCCTGGGCCATGCAACTAGTCGTACTTAGACAGCCCAAAGGCTCTGATTACGCTGGGATTTCAAAGCTACAATTAGTGCTCAATCACAGGTCGAAACTTATAATATTCTTCAGGCATAAGACCTTCTTACCAAACTTGCTGGAGGAGAATACTCTCCAGAGATCAACCTTGTTGACACTTACCTTCAGTTGCTGTTAGAAGAGGAATCTCAGAACATTGTTGTCGCAACACTCCTTTTGAATATGTAAGTACAAGTTACTCCCATTTGGCATTGCCTCAGCACCAGCAATTTTCCAAAGGTATCTGAACTTGCCAATATTTGTATTGCCATATACGTACATTTGTGTTTTCCTCACCTTCAACGATTTTAAATGTTGATTACAATGTAGCAACATCATTTGTCCAGCCAAAATATGATAAATCATAGTTTGTAATAACTGTGATGTAGGTTACACACTAGGTGATGAGAGTGGTGCAATATCGTCAAAGTCATCTTACTTCTGCAGTTCTTGACATATGACAGATTTGGTGGCAGTCCAAGACCAATCATCGTAGCTGCGGCTGCAACGACACTGGATGGTGGCAGTCCAAGCATGACTGCCATATACGCTGTTGCATAGATACGTGCTACAGACAACACTGGACGGTATAAAATAGCTGGTGCTACTAGATTCTAATAGTGTTGGCAGTAAAGAACATTTTTATTGTAGTCTTCAAGAGCAGTGTGAGAATGATGAACATTGCATATCGAAGGAAAGTTTGCTGAAGGTAATAACATGTTTGTGTGAATTATCTGGATGATCTCATTGTTACTGGACCCTCTGGCCAGGAGTATTTGAAAAACCTCTGCACCCTCTTTACAACCCTGCAGGACATATGTCTGCCTTGTTGTTTGGAATGGGGTAGATTTTTTCCAACCAGAAGTGGAGTATTTGGGTCATTGGCTCACCAAAATTCGCCACCTTGGTTCCCTTTCCTAACCCAGGAATTTAACTGACCTGCATGTGTTTTTGGGCAAAGTCAACTATTACTCCAAGTTCCTACCCAGGCAGCCCATATTTTGCAACCCCTCAATCACTTGCATAAAAAAGGGGGTGCTCTTCTAATGGATCCCTGCCTGTGACCAGGCTTTTAGCCAGTTAAAAACCGTGCTGAAACCTGCCCCCTGTATCTCACCTTTCTTTCCCAGATGTCTCTTGTTTGTGGTAGCTGATGCATACACCTATGGCATCGAGACAGTTCTGGTCCACTGGAAAGAGGATGCATCCGAACAGCTAACATCATATGTGTCAAAGATGTTGGGCCCTCCTCAGTTCAGCTACTCACAGATCAGAAAGGAGGCATATGCAATAGTGTTAGCCATTAAAAATTTTGATGGCTATCATTTTGGGACGAAGTTCTCTCTTATTATAGATCACAAGCTCTTGGTTACATTATTTGGGCCTCAGTCCAGCCTACCAAAGTGAACACCTCTAGTGCTTGGCATTGTTCTTGAGTGTATAGAATTATAACATTTGGTTTTAGCCCATGGCACAAAATTCCAATGCTGACACATTCTCGCATCTACCTGCTGGCCCAGACCCTGATTGCAACCAATTGGAGGTCCTCTGCTTCCACATCAATACTGTACGTCAACATACATTGGACAGTTTCCCCATTAAGACCACACGTCACTGCCACCACGTGCTGCAACCCCACGCTGTGGTAGGTACTCTGATACCTGACCCATGGCTGGACAACTTATCTCATCTGCCAGTTGGCGACCAACCCCAATCCCAACACATTTCTCACAGACTTTTGGTTATCAATGACAGCCTTGTTTTGGATACTGAGACTGACACGCATTTGGTAATCATTCCACTCAAATTGCAACAATGAGTCCTTAGCTTGCTGCACCAGGGATACTGGGGAATGAAGGTGTTGAATGGCCAACACATGTATAATGTGGCTATCAATAGTGACATTGAGAGATTGGTCCATGGCTGCACGGTGTGCACCTGCCACCAGGCAGCAACCCACCATCATTTGCACCTTGATCTACATCCACCTCCATTTTCCAGGCATGTTTTTGGGGTTGATGCGGGTGCTCATCATGGATGAGTACTCATATATAGTATGCATTGCATCCAGCATGACTGACACCACCCTCATTGCCTTGGCCCAGATTCTGGCCACCCAAGGATTACCATGCACTTTGGTCTCAGATAATGGGCACCAAATCACTGTGTCTGCTTTCAAAGAGTTCTGTGTGGTAAATGGCATAAAACATATTTGCAGCCCTCCATTCCATTCTTCCTCTAGTGGTGAAGTGGAATGTCTCATTCTGACCTTTAAGCAGTAAATTAAGAAATCTTTCAAATACTTTGCTACTACATCGACAATTGCTGGTCATAGTCCTGCTGAGGTGCCCCATGGGTGGCAAGCACAGACTCCATTTCATCTTCTGACACCAGCTGCTGCCAACTATCACAGCCTTACACACCTGATTTGGCTATGTGAGCCCACTCTATGTTGGTACTGTGGCTTCAACGCCAGTGATAGCAGTACAGACCCACGGGCAATAGGTTATGTCTCTCCAAAAACAACATGGGCTGGAGCATCACGACCACAACCAGCTCCAGCCTCAAGCACAGGTGACACTTTCAACACCACCCCCTCCACCTCTATCTTCCAGTGATCATGAAGCCCCAGGGGCAGCACTACTGGTGACTGCTAAGGACTCCCCATGGGTACACCAGCACTATGTTCTGCATCCACGAGGATTGGAGGAATCCTCTGGCACCCTCAACTCCAGCAACATTGCACTCTCCTTTCCCACAAACGGCAGTTGAAGGGACTGAGTCTTCATCCATATCATCTTTTCGCCCCCCCTCCCCTCCAACAGCACCTTCTGGGACATTTCTTTCTGTATGCACCTGTTTTGGAGAGGGGAAGGGTGGCAAGAAGATTTGGCATTGGTGAATGCTGGGCAGAGAAGATGGACTTAGATGGACATAAGGGGGCACTGCAGCTATGCAGCATTATGCTCAAATGGTGACAGTGCCACCGTTTCACCATGTGAATATGGTGGCCAGTAGGATTCCATGCAGCCAGTACACAGGCAGCAGCTCAGCACACAGCTGGACAGTTCAGTGCTCACACATGATATTGTCGGATCTTTCTTTGCTGTACTAGGAATGCTTGATAACTAACTTGCTTGTCAAACAGTTATTCTCTTTGGTTATATCTTGAATTTCTTTCTCCACTGCGCTTAGGCTTCTTGTTGTTGTTATCATAACAGGCTATATCCATTGTGTCTGAGGGTCTGGCAAGACCTAGGTCCTCAGCGGGCATCAGAATTTTCACCTCATCCTCAGACACAGAGCTTCTAGGCAGCGGTAGTGTGGGTTCCACCATGATTCCCTTGTTCTTGGGGGTCTTCTTTCTGGATTTCTCTCGCCGATCCTTGGGTTTCTTGGTCTGGGAAGGCTTCACTGATTCAGTCTCTGGGACTGAGGATGATCTGAAGCCCAGCTGCTTTTGGGCACTTCAGCCACTGGCAGGTGTCATCTTTCCCACTAGCAGAAGCCTGGGAAGGGAGTGACCCAAGGGACCCCTTCCTAGCAAGAGGAGCTGAAGAAGACTTGCGCTTCTCCGGCTGGGAAGTGGGGACTAGTGTCCCCGATGGTTGGGGGAACAATGCTCCCAAGGTAGGTGGTCGGGAGCAACAGGGAGGGAAGTGCCCCCCACCATCAAGGGGGCAGGTGTAGTCTTCTGGCTCTGAGAGCTGACTCGAACTCGTGGAACTGATGGGGCTACAACTGTCCTCATAGCAGTGGCATAAGAGGAGGTCATAGCCACAGGATGTAGGCACTCAAGTTTCCTCTTTGCCTCAGTGTAGGTCAGTCAGTCCAGTGTCTCCCCCCAGGTGTCCACAACTCTTTTGTGGATACGTGCGTAGCGAGCACAGGACCCCGAGCTAATGTGGCCCTCCTTCCTTTCCGGGCTGCATACCTTCCTTTTCTGCATCCTTCCCTATCCCCCATCTTCGCCCCCCCCCCCTCACCTCCGCCTCTTTCCTTCCCTTTCTCCCACTCTGGGAGTATGTTTTGTGCCTATGCCCGGAGACGGACGCTCGAAAATGTAACACTTTCTTCGCTTTCTCTGCTTGTAAGTCTTTGTCCTTCCTTTGTCCTTCTCTTTTTCTTACCTCTTCTCTTTACCCTTTTCTCCACTGCGGCGTTTGAGACCTCACTTCTTTTCTCTCCCTTTCCTTGTTTTTCCCTTTCTCTTTTTTCCTCCCTGTGTGTGTCTGAAGGCCGACCCACGCATTTCCATGCGTAGCCGGTGACGGGGTAACGCGTAATTCCCCACCCCAGGTAGACAGGTAGGACACGTACGTACCCCCTGGTAATGGCCAGGCCCAGGGAGGGGTGATTACCCGAGCTGATACCTTCCGAAAGTGCCGATTGGTCCCTCCGTCCGTTTCTCGGGAGGTGTGACCTGAGGTGTGAACAATCACCTAAGGCGGGAGTGCCCTCAGAGAGGGCCCCCACAAGGGAGGAGCGCGCCATCGGAGATGCCGGTAATCATGGGGGATACTTCCGCAATGGTTTCCTCATCTTCTACTATGTCTGCTCACAAGCGTAAGTTCAATGAGTCTCAGCCACAGACAGTTCTTCCATCGTTGCCGCAGTTCCTTGTTGTTTCTCGATCTGATGAAGGTCACGACTTCTCCATGGTCAACCCTTTCATTATTCAGAAAGGTGTTGACGCAATTGCAGGTCCTGTAAAGTCTTGTCCCAGACTGCGAAATGGCACCTTGTTGCTAGAAACAGTCAGTGCCCTCCAGGCACAAAAATTGCTGCGTACTTCACTGCTACACACCTTCCCTGTTTGGGTGGAAGCGCACCGCACTTTAAATTCCTCACGTGGGGTCGTTTACACATGATCCCTCAACGGATTGTCTGACGAGGAAATTCAACACTACCTGTCTGACCAGGGCGTAACGGCTGTTCATAGAGGCATGAAAAGGGTTGACTCGAACATCGTTCCAACCCATACTGTCTTCTTGATATCTGACAGAGTTCAACTCCCATCGAAGGTCAAAGCGGGCTATGAGATAATTTCCGTTCGCCCTTACATCCCAAACCCTACGCATTGCTATCGGTGTCAGCGGTTCAATCATACCAGCCAGTCCTGTTCCAATCCGGCCAAATGTGTTACGTGTGGCAAGGATGCCCATGAGGGTGCTTGTCCACCTCCATCCCCTCATTGCATCAACTGTATGGGTGACCATGCTGCTTCCCCTAGGGACTGCCACATTATTAAAGACGGCTCATTCAGGAAATCAGAGTGAAGGAAAAGGTGTCGACCTTTGCTGCTCGAAAATTATTCGCCAGTCGAAAGCCCACTGTGCCTCAGACAGGTAAATACAGCACTGTCCTTGCCTCTCCTCGGCCAATAAAGGAGGCGGCCACGCAGACTTGTGATCTCACCTTTAGTGCCACAGTCGTCAGATCGGCCAGTGCAAAGATCGCCCATTCAACCTCCCCACATTCGCCTGCTCACTCTAAGGCTCACCCTTCATCGGGTTCTGCTAAATCTCGAGCCCAAAAGTCAGACACCCGGACTTCCAAAAAAGAGCCTACTCGTGAAGACTTTTTACATACCCCAAATTCACAACCATCAGTTCCTCCTTCATCCAAACATCCTGTTTCCAAGAAGGCTAATAAGAAACCCAGTTCCTCTCGTTCCACGCAACGGCGTGTCTCATCTACAGCACCACCTGGCGGTAGCTGCCCTCGGCCGTCTTCTGTGTCGCCGAGGCGCACTGCTGGCAGCCGATCAACCAGCCGATCGCTGGTGGCAGGAGCTGCTCCTGAACAACCTATGGATCAGGATCTTCTGCCTTCGGCTGACTGCCGTTCCATGCTGTCAGTCGCAAGCTCTGAGCTGTCGTTGAGGGCAATCTTGGTCACATTCTTCCATTTTCTGTCCACCCTATGTCCATTATCCATTGAAATATCCGTGGCATTCGAGCCAATCGGGATGAATTGTCGATCCTCTTACGATCCTACTCACTGGTCATTTTCTGTCTTCAGGAAACAAAGCTGCGTCCCCACGACTGCTTTGTTTTCCCCCATTTTCAGTCAGTCCGATTTGATCTCCCCTCTGTTGAAGGCACTCCAGCACATGGAGGACTCATGATTCTTCTCCATGATACTCTCCATTATCACCCAATCCACTTAAACACTTCCTTCCAAGCTGTCGCTGTCCGTCTTTCCCTTTCTGGATACACCTTCTCTCTTTGTACTGCATACATTCCATCATCCACACCAATGGCACGAGCTGATCTTCATCTTCTTGGTCAGCTTCCACCCCCCTATTTGCTGGTTGGGGACTTCAATGCCCACCACCCGCTTTGGGGATCTCCACATCGTTGTCCGCGTGGCTCACTATTGATAGACGTCTTCCACCAAGCGGATCTTGTTTGCCTCAACACTGGGGACCCTGCATTTTTGTCTGCCTCCACAACAAATTTATCTCATTTGGACCTTTCAGTCGGTACTGTTCCGCTAGCTCGGCGCTTCGAATGGTTCGCCCTTGCTGATACACACTCGAGTGACCACTTTCCATGTGTCCTTCGATTGCAGCCACACCTGCCATATATGCGCCCGCGACACTGGAAGTTTGCCCAAGCCAATTGGACACTTTTTTCGTCTCTAGCGACATTCGATGACCGTCACTTTCCTAGCGTCGACGATGAGGTCACTCATATTACAGACGTTAAACGTTCAATACCTCGCACCTCCGAATTGCCCCGGCGCCCTTAGTTCCTTGGTGGAACGAGGCATGCCGTGACGCAATACGTGAGCGGCGGCGTGCTCTTTGCGTTTTCAGACACCAGTCTACATTGGCCAACTGTATCCGCTATAAGCAGTTCCGTGCGCGATGCCGTCGCGTCATCCACGTTAGCAAGAAGGCAAGTTGGGACTTCTTTACTAGCTCATTTAACACCTTTACTCCCTCCTCGGAAGTTTGGAGTCGGATTCGACGGTTATCTGGCGCGCCTAGTTTCTCCCCAGTCTCTGGGCTCACTGTCGCGCATGATACATTAGTGGACCCCGTCGCAATTTCTAACTCATTGGGTCAACACTTTGCTGCGATTTCGAGCTCTTCAAATTAACCGCCAGCGTTTCTCCCGAAGAAACGTGCAGCGGAAGTGCGACCTCTTGCTTTCTCCTCTCACAATCGCGAAAGCTATAATACTGTTTTCTCCATGCGGGAACTCCAACCTGCACTCTCTTCTTCTCGCTATTCCGCCCCAGGACCGGATGGTATCCGCATCCAAATGTTGCTGCATTTATCAAACCCTAGTCTGCGTTACCTCCTTCGCCTTTATAATCGAATTTGGACCGACAGTACTTTTCCCAGACGATGGCGGGGAGCTATCGTCGTTCCAGTTCCGAAACCTGGAAAGGACAAACATCTCCCCTCTAGCTATCGCCCCATTTCTCTCACGAGTAGTGTATGTAAGGTTTTGGAGCGTATGGTGAATTGCCGTTTAGCTTGGTGGCTGGAGTCCCGCAGTCTTTTAACACCTGCCCAATGCGGATTCCGAAAGCATCGTTCTGCAGTTGACCATCTTGTTGCTCTCTCCACTTATATCATGAACAATTTTCTCCGGAAACGCCAAACAGTAGCAGTATTTTTTGATCTGGAGAGAGAATACGATACCTGTTGGCGGACAGGCATCCTCCGCACACTGTTCTCTTGGAGCTTTCGAGGTCGGCTGCCCCTTTTTCTTCGCGAATTTATGGCAAGCGCACATTTAGAGTGCGGGTGAACACTACTCTCTCCCGTACTTTCTCCCAAGAAAACGGGGTACCCCAGGGCTCCGTGCTAAGTGTTGTACTGTTTGCCATTGCCCTAAATCCAATTATGGATTGTTCCTTCCTGATGTCTCGGGCTCCCTCTATGTGGACGATTTTGCGATCTACTACAGCTCTCAACGAGCCAGCCTTCTTGAACGACGTCTTCAAGGATGTCTCGATCGCCTCCACTCTTGGAGCATCGAAACAGGCTTCCGCTTTTCTCCCAGTAAGACAGTTTGTGTTAATTTTTGGCGTCGTACGGAGTTTCTTCCACCTTCCCTACATCTATGACCTGTAAACCTTCCGTTTTCGGACGTTGCTAAATTCTTGGGTCTTATGTTTGACAGAAAACTGTGCTGGTCCTCCCACGTTTCCTATCTTTTGGCTCGCTATCTGCGATCCCTCAACACCCTCCGTGTCCTGAATGGTAGCTCCTGGGGAGCGGACCGGGTGGTCCTTCTCCGCCTCTATCGCGCCTTAGTGCGCTCGAAGTTGGACTATGGAAGCATAGTTTACTCCTCTGCTCGGCCATCTATTCTTCGGCGTCTCGACTCTGTCCACCACCGTGGACTACGTTTAGTGTCTGGGGCTTTTTACACCAGCCCTGTGGAAAGCCTTTATGCTGAGACTGCTGAACCTCCGCTGTCCAATCGGCGAGCTGTCCTTCTGAGTCGTTATGCTAGCCATCTGTCTTCCATGCCTGCTAATCCGGCCCATGACATTTTTTTCGACGCCTCGTTGGATTTAGGGTATGCAGGCCGCCCTTCCTCCCTACTACCACCTGGAGTCCGCTTCCGTCAACTGCTCCATTCTCTTTCCTTCCGCTTTACTAAAACTTTCTTGACAACTTGGGGTACAGCACCGCCTTAGCTCCGTCTCCAGACCTGCCTGCTCTGTGACCTTTGTCAGTTTCCCAAGGATGGTATCCCTTCACTTATTTATCGTCGGGCATATGCTCCTCTATGTGCACAAATGAAGGAAGCCACGATTATTTACACTGATGGCTCAAAAACATCGTTTGGTGTAGGGAGTGCCTATATTGTTGGCGACACCCCATATCGATTTCGGCTTCCCGACCAGTGTTCGGTTTATACTGCGGAGCTTTACGCTGTTCTCCAGGCTGTCCAATACATCCATCGCCATCTGCGGATACAGTATGTTATCTGCTCAGACTCTCTCAGCTCTCTCCTCAGTCTCCAAGCTCTCTACCCTGTCCACCCTCTGGTCCAACGGATTCAGCACTGCCTCCACTTTCTCCACTTGGGGGGCATCTCTGTGGCGTTCCTCTGGATCCCAGGACACGTTGGTATCTGTGGAAATGAGGCGGCCGATATAGCAGCCAAGGCTGCAGTCTCTCTTCTTCATCCAGCTATTCGCTTGATTCCCTTCGCCGATCTACGGAGTGTTTTATGTCGTCGTGTTGCTTTTTTATGGCACGCACATTGGTCGACACTTCCCCATAATAAATTGTGGGACGTGAAAGCTCTTCCCTGTGCTTGGACCTCTTCCTCCCGAACTCGTCGTCGGGAGGAGGTAATTTTAACTAGACTCAGGATAGAGCACTGTCTTTTTAGCCATCGACATCTTTTAAGTGGTGATCCTGCCCCACTCTGTCCCCACTGCTCTCAGCTGTGGACGGTAAGACACCTTTTACTTGAGTGCCCCTATTTTACTCCGTTACGCGCCCGTCTACAGCTGTCGCCTGATATATCGTCCATTTTAGAAGATGACACGCGCTCAGCCGATCACGTTCTCGAGTTTATTAGTGCCAGTGAAATGACGTCAGTCATTTGAAGCTCTTTTTGGGGACAACCAATCCCCTTCTGTAGTGGTTTTTAGGCTCTTCTTCTGCTTTTAGTTTCTCCAATTTTTTGAGTGTCGTTCCCATTGCTGCTGGTTTCCATTTTCGTTTTTTACCTTTTCCTAAGTCACAGACCGGGCGCTAATGACCATAGCAGTTTTGCGCCCTAAAACCAAAACAAAACAAAAAAAGTCCAGGGTCTTGTATTCCATGATTTTCCTTCCTCGCTGCAAAATCCTGCAGTCTGGTGAGCAAGGGGAATGATGCTCTCTGCAACTGACGCAGGTGGGAGGCGGTGCACATGGAGTATTGAGTTGGGATGGACGTCCATAATCTCGACATGTGAAGCTGTAAGTTCAGTGCGAAGACATATGGCATCACAGCGGTAGACCATCACCTTGACCTTCTTGGATAATGTGTCACCCTCAAAGGCCAAGATGAAGGCACTGGTGGCAACCTGATTATCCCTCTGACCCTGATAGACAAGTTGGACGAAATGAACTCCTCGTCATTTTAAGTTGGCGTGCAGCTCATCATTAAGACGGCAAAAGAAGGTCCCTGTGAAATATAATACCCTGGACCATATTTAAGCTCTTATGGGGCGTGATGGTTACAGAAACATCCCCCAGCTTGTCACAAGCGATTAATGCCTGTGACTGGGCATAGGAAGCCGTTTTTATCAAGACTGACCCTGACCGCATTTTGGACAAGCCCTACACCTCCTCAAACTTGTCCTCTAAATGTTCTACAAAAAACTGAGGCTTTATCGAGACAAAGGAGTCCCCATCACCTCTCATACATATAAGTACTGGGGCAAATAAGGTCCACTGCCATCCTTAGCTTGGCTTTCCTCCCTTGGTGTGGCCAGGGAGGGGAATGATTTAGGATCGTACTTCGTTGCATTGTACTGAGACTTGGAATACTTACAGACTGCTGGCGTTTGATCACCAGTAAGTGATGACGTGGTATGCTTCATTGGGTGTCATCTGCCCTGATACCACCCACACAGACCATGGGCCCTCCCCACAGGTGCCACCGAGCGGGCAGCAAAGGCCACCTGACAGGATGGCCATTGCCGGGAGTCCCAATGCCCCAGAATGATGGGCATCTTCTCGTTGACATACATGGGGAGTTAGCGACACAGGCAGCAGCAGGGCGATCCCTGTGTAGTCAGGGGGCTACAACCAATAGGGTACATGGTGGCCCCACCACAACGGACTGGCTACCATGCTCGATATGAGGTGCAAAAAATTCCATGGTCATCGTCAGTGCAGAAAATGACACTGCATAGTGGGGTGGCCTCGCTCAAGTGATGGAGGATGAGAGGGACTGCAATGCCACAACGAGAAAGTGGGCTAAGGATATTGATGCACAATGCACCATGTAAGGTGCCCTTCCCCAATTGGCTCGCTCTTCGGGAAAATTTTGAAAAATGGAGGTAAATCCTACAGGGGACCATCACATAAAGGCCAAAAGGTGTGAGACTCCTTTTAATCGTCTCTTATAACAGATAGGAATACCTTGGGCCTATTATAACCCATGGGCCTGCAGGGGGTTATTATAAATTTCAGCCACACTCCCCTACATGCTCCTGCCTATAGCTAATACTTCACATTCTTGTTTGAAATAAGACACTATGGCATCTTTCTCCAGTCTATTGAACATGGAAATCTTTCTAAGAGTTTCAAACAAGGGAAAATCCAGGATGAAATGTAACACAGTATTGTCAGAAGGAAAGTAGCTACTCACCATATAGCAGAGATGCTGAGTCGCAGATAGGCTCAACAAAAGACTCACAATTAAAGCTTTCAGCCATTAAGGCCTTCACCAACAATAGACACACATATGCACATACACACCCTCATGCAAATGCAATTCATGATTGACTGCCGCGAGTAGTGAGTATACTGGGCAAGAGCACTACAAATGTGGTGTGTGGACATTAAGTTTGAAGGGTGGGTCTCACGGGGAGCATGCCAGAGATGAGTCCCTGCAGTTGCACTATCCTCTGTGTCCTCGGTGGCTCAGTCGGGTAGAGCATCTGCCATGTAAGTATGAGATCCTGGGTTCGAGTCCCGGTTGAGACACACATTTTCAGCTGTCCCTGTTGATATTTATCAATGCCTGTAAGCATCTGATGATTTCATTGTAATTTCATAAAAAGACTGGGTTTTGTGGTGGAATGACAGATGGGTAATGCTGGAATGGAAACCGGGAAGGGGCTGAATGGGTGCGCACAGTGACAAACGAAGTTTGAGGCCAGGAGGGTTACGGGAACACAGGATGTATTGAAGGGAAATTTCCCACCTGCGCAATTCAGAAAAGCTGGTGTTGGTGGGAAGAATCCATATGGCACAGGCCGTGAAGCTGTCATTGAAATGAAAGATATCATGTGGGTAGGACACCTCTCGCCGTGCCCTGAAATGAGAAATGTCCTGCCCACAATTCTTTACACCCCTCCCACAGTGGTATTCTGCCGTCCACCGAACCTACACAGTATACTCGTCCATCATTACACCACGCCTGCTCCCAGTCCCTTGCCACATGGGTCATACCCCTGTAATAGACCTAGATGCAAGACCTGTCCCATACATCTTCCCACTACTACCTACTCCAGTCCAGTCACTAATATAACCAATCCCAGCAAAGGCAGGGCTACCTGTGAAACCAGTATGTGGTCTAAAAGCTAAGGTGCAACCACTGTGCTGCATTCTATGTAGGTATGACAACCAACAAGCTGTCTGTCCACATGAATGGCCACCAACAAACTGTTGCCAAGAGACAAGTGGACCACCCTCTTGCTGAACATGCTGCCAAAAATGATATCCTTCATTTCAATGACTGCTTCACAGCCTGTGACATAGGGATCCTTTCCACCAACACCAGCTTTTCTGAATTGCGCAGGTGGGAACTTCCATTGCAATACATCCTACGTTCCCGTAACCCTCCTGGCCTCAACCTTTGTTAGTCACTGTCCTCAGCCATCCAGACCCTTCCCCTTCCCCATTCCCATTCCAGCACTACACAGCCATCATTCCACCACCACACCCAGTCTTTTTATTTCTCTCCTTTTCCGCTACTCCACCCCCATCCCCACCTCTCCCCAGCCCTCCTCCTAACCTGCAGCACTTCACTGACTGCCACCCCCACCATACTATCCCTCCCCCTCCCCGTCACAGCTTCCTCTTTACCCCCACCCAGTTGCCACTCCCCTCATGCACTTGTGCTGTTGCTTGCAGTGTGGTTTCAGTTGCCTGAAATGGCAGTTTTGTGTGTGTGTGTGTGTGTGTGTGTGTGTGTGTGTGTGTGTGTGTGTGTGTGTGTGTGTATTGTTGACAAAGGCCTTAATAGCTGAAAGCTTTAATTGTGAGAGTCTTTTTGTTGAACCTATCTGCGAATCAGCGTCTCCGCTATATGGTGAGTAGCAACTTTCCTTCTCATATTATTATTTCTAAAAGTTTCAGTTGCCCTATTTCGATGTGGGTGTCCTCAAAGTGACTAGTTCTGTTTGTTTCCAATGAATCTAAAATATTTACATCACAAGTGGGTTTCCAAAGTTTTTGTTTTAGGAAGTTTTTAGAGAAGACACACAGAACTGTTCAGCTGGATGTCTTATCATGCTCACCATTTATGAAATCTTTAATCATTCCAATCAATTGTTGGATGATTGTTCTCCTCCTTTGTTAACAGTATTATTGGGGAACACACATACCAATAAAATAAAGTTTTCTCAAAAGTTTTCTGTTATATCGGAGGGTGAGTCTGATCTCAGTTTTACCCAAACAGTCCTGCATGCAGCTTCAATTTCTGTCAAGGTGGATTTGAATTTATTTTCTATGGTGACAAGCTCACTGTCTTCATTTCCCTTCAGCATATTCTTTTGATGTACACTTAAATTTGCCACAAAAATCTTAATGCTGTCAACTTCATGTTATACCCATCTTTCTGTACCTGGTACCATGTGAGCTCCACTGCTTTTTGGGAGTGCATCCAACTCTGGGACTTTGTCATGAATATTTCATCTGTTGATTACAAGGATTATAAGAGTCTCATCAGTAGGTGGCATTTCTTAAAGCATGCATCAGTGCACAAGCTCAACATACTGATAACTTGATATGACTCATAATATTAAGCATACGAACCATTCATGAATTGTGTGTTTGCCTACATTTGGTCTAACAACAGTAGGACAGTGGCCTGCGGTGGTATTTTCTTGTCACTATTTGATAAAGCTCCACAGATGTCATAAAAAAAGGTACTGTTCAAAGGTTATTTCCAATACCAAAGGGAAAAATATAAAATTTAATTTCAATAAACAAAGTAGGCGTCATTGTGTGGCCATCATGAATGTGAAAAAATACTTTCCACATTGTCCGCTATAAGTTACCGTAAACTGTACTTCATGTACAAGGGGACTTCAAAAAGTAAGTTACACTTTATTATGACAGGCCAAGTAACTTTTATTGAGCTCTGCAATTCACTTCAGAATGACACAGACACATGACACTATGTTTCAACATAGTCACCAAGTATCTGTAAACAATGATCAGAACATTCTACCTGCTCCCGGCCTCCCAAATCTAGGGCACTCACTTTTCTATTGTGATTACGTACTTGGCACACGTGGGGCTCCTGTCCTTGTAGTACTCCTTTCTTTTCCGTGTTGCTTATCTCTCCTCCTATTATTCGTCCGCAGCTCGTGGTCTAGTGGCTAGCGTTGCTGCCTCTGGATCACAGGGTCCCGGCTTCGATTCCCGGCCGGGTTGGCGATTTTCACTGCCCGGGGACTGTGTGTTTGTGTTGTCCTCATCATTTCATCATCATTCGTGACTGTTGCTGGATTGGACTGTGTAAAAATTGGGACTTCATAAGGGCGCTGATAACCGCGCAGTTGAGCGTCCACCAAACTAAACATCATCTCTCTCCTAATATTCTTTCTTCCCCCTCTTGGGGACCATTCTTTGTGTACAATGGGGAAAGTGAAACGTGAGAAAGTATCGGAAGACTTAGGTGGATTTCATTTCTGTCTTTTTCTCCTATCTTGTTCTGACTTCTCCTGTCCTTCCTCTGTTTCAGCATTGGAGGTCTCCCTTTTCATCTGTCTTCCTACTTGTGCATGCGTGGAGGCCGGCTCACATGTTTGACGCAGAAAGGGCGACTGAGTAATGCATAGCTCCCAGCACCCAGGTCGACAGGTAGGGCTCACGTGTACCCCCTGGTAAATGACACGCCCAGAGAGAGGTGATTGCCTAAGCTATTATGTTCCCAACTGCCAAATGGACACTCTGTCTGGAATTCAGGAGGTGTGACCTTAAGTGTGAACAACTACCTAAGGTGGGTGTGCTCCCGTCTTTGGGGCCCCCAAAAGGAAGGAGTGCACCTTTGGAGACGCTGGCAATCATGGGGGATTCACCCATGGTGAGTACATCAACTCCATCAATGCAACCTCCATCTAGTAAACAGAAACAGAATGATGCTTAAGACACGATGAATCTCCCAGTTGCACCCTGCTGTCTTGTGGTATCATGCACAGGAGGTGGTCAGATCGTTTCTGCAGTGAGCCTGTCCATCATTCAGAAAAGTGTGGGTACAATTGCAGGCCCATTGAAGTACCGCACTCACTTACACAATGGAAGCTTGGTTCTAGAGACACAGTGCCTTTCAAGCCGTAAAACTGCTTAAAGCTACATTCCTCCACAGAGAGCCTTTTCACGTACAGGGTTGATAGCCTGTTCATGTTGAGTGTCATTGAACACTGAAATCTTCATGTGGTGTCATACACACTCAGCTGCTTGGTGGTATGACTGAGGGATATATGCAACATTATCCCTCTTATCAGGGCATAACCACAATCCATTGGGTTATGAAGAAGGTTGGTGCAGAATTAGCGCCTACCCGCACCCTTTTCTTAATCTTTGATCGAGTAGAGCTCCTGTCAAAGATCAAGGCATGCTAAGAAGTTGTCATCGTCAGACTCTACATACTGAACACAATGCATTCCTACCAGTGTCAGCATTATAACCATACTAGCATGTCCTGTAAAAACGCAGCCACATCTGTAACTTGTGGTAAGGGTGTTCATGAGAGGAATTGCCCACCTCCTTCTTTCTGCTGCATCAACTGTATTGGCAACCACGCTGCAATCATCCCATGAATGATCTGTGTACCTCAATTAGCAAACCCATTAAATATATGGCCACACAGACCTGCGACCTCCAGTTCAGTGCTATGGTTGTGAAATCGCCTAATGCTAAGGTGACATCCTCATTTCCATGGTAGAGTGAGTAAGAATAATTTACCGATGCTTTTGAGACTTCCTGTGCATTGCAACAGCTATCTGCAGCTCACAGCCCACACATCAGATGCCACTGTCAAAGAATACCAACCATATTTTTGTAACGTGCATATTGCACGCATTTGCTAGCATGGAAGCCTTAGATGTAAGCATCAGGTATCACTCAGTCCATGTGAGACTCATGAGTGATTTTGCCTGTGCATGCAGAGGTACATCAAGGGGAATAACCCATGAATGTGTGGAGTACAGGCCATTTGACGATTTAAGTTACATCCTTCACTTTGATATAAACAACCTATATGCTTATGGCATGCAACAAAGTCTGCCATTTGGAAGATTCCAATGGATGTCCAAAAGGGTAATAGCTAGACTGAAGGGAAAGATCCAGGATGTGGCTGCAGATGCAGGTATGGGCTATGTCCTGGAGGTAGAATTGAAATATGCCACCCATTCGCATGACGAGAACAGCGACTTGCCACTATGTCCACAGCAGCTATTTCCACGAAATTATTCCTTCCTGGAGCTGATGAAAATGCTGGAGAACAAACAGCTATTGACTTTACAATCTCTTCCCCCAGTCTTGGGGACTTGCTACAATGGTGACTGTATGATGATCATTGTTACAGTGACCACTTTTTGGTGATACTGTCACTTTCTTGTCACTGCTTGACAGAACACTTACCATACTGTGTTCTTCAAAGAGCCAAATGGCAGTTGTGTACCTCTGCCATCACATTTGTACTCTCTCTGTCAGATTGCATCGATGAGGTTGTGAGACACATCTATGACGTGATTAACCACACCAATGGAAATGTCATCCCCCTTTTCTACAGCCTCAACTGGCTGGTGCCAGAGCCAACCAAACAAAATGCATCAGCAATCCAGGATCATCGAAGGGCCCTACGCCATTTCAAGCAGCATCCTTCACAGAAGACCTCTCCTCATCACTTTCAACTGGCTCTGTGCCAAGGCTAGCTATCTAATTAACACAGTAAGAAAGAATGCTGGGAGCATTACATTTCCTCCTTAGGAATGTATGCCTCTCCATCTCAGGTGTGGACCAATCTCCATATTCTACTCAGTGACCAAACATCAATAACTTCCCTGCTTCTTCTCCTTCATGGTGGTATATCTAACAAAGTGTCAGTTTCTGCTGAACACCACATGTCCTGCATGTCTCCGTGCTGAGTATTACTCTTCTTCATCTCCATCAATGGGCTACTGAACTTGATAAGACCTCTGGTCACCTCAGAGCTGTACATTAATGACTTTTGCATTTGGTATAGCACCCAATCTGTAGCCTTGGGTAAGTGATAGCTCCAAGGCACCATTCAAAGATCCTCCACTAGGATCCTTTCATATGGTTTCCAATTTTCTCCTGCAGGAACACATTTTGTATTTCTGTCATGGTACCATGCTATGTCCTGACCTAAAACTCTGCTACATACCCAACACTTGGACATTGTTGCATAGTCCCAATTTTTTGGTACTCCTCTTTGATAAAAAGCTGACATGGCTTTCACGTATTCTTTAACTAAAGACTAGCTGCATGTGAAAGTTTAATGCTCTGTTTCTTAGCCCACACATCTTGGGGTGTGGACTGCACTACTCTCGTCCATATTTACCAAGCCCTTGTCTCATTCCAATTGGACTACAGTTGTCACATTTATGGCTCAGCAGCACCTTCAGTTTTGAAATTGTTGGACTCAGTCCATCATCATGGAGTAAGACTGGCCACTGGCATCATCCAGCCTAGTCCCACAGACATTCTCCTTGGCCAAAGTGGGGATTTTTTCTCTTCAGTCTCAACAGTACCAACTGTTGCTCACTAATACAATCATCAGCTGACAATTGCCTAATCATTCAACTTATCAAACTCTTGCATTGGCCCTCTGACACTTGTCTCATGTGGGATTGCCAGTTGGAATATGCCTCATGGACATGTGCTGCGAACTCTACCTGATCCCCTTAGAATGTGCTCCACATGTTTTCCAGCATGCATGTGTTGATTTGTACCCAGATCACAAATTAGGACCAATCCATTTCAAGGATGTAAAGTTTCAGTTGCCTCCATGACCTTTTGGAGCCTGTTCTTCTGAGCTCTTCAGGATCATAGGATGCTACTACCATTCACACTGACAGTTCTAAAATCATGGGTAGAATGTTGTGTGCCTTTACATCTCCTTCCAACCAGTAACAACATTTGTTGCCGGGAACGTGCGATGTTGATACAGAGGAGCTGATAACCATTTACAGAGACCTACATTTTATTAAACAAACCTCCCTTGGCTGCATTTTAATTTGTAGTGACTCAATGAGCAGTCACCAGGCTATTGATCGGTTTTATTCTTGTTACCCTGTAATATCTGCTACTCATGAATTTCTCTACAATCTTAATCGTAATACCTGCCCAGTTGTCTTTTTCCTGGGTCCCAAGTCATGGGGGTAACTGAGGGAATGAACTGGCTAGCTGTTTGGTTAGAGTATTAGTTACTTGCCCAACATTCACTTTGACACTCCAAGATGGGGATTTGCAAGCAGAAATAAGAGTACTCACTTGGAGATGGAACATCATCTGGTGGGCTACTGGCCCCTCTAATAAACTTCATGCTATCAAGATGACTATGGCTGCATGGTGTTCCTTCTAGAAGGAATCCATCATCCTATGTTTCCTCCACATTAGTCATATCAGATTAAGCCATAGATTTATTTCATGTAACGAACCACCCCCACACTGGTTGGTAAGCCTTAAAGGCAGTAGCTCATATGCTGGTGGAATACTCACTCCTCCTGGCCCTC
Source organism: Schistocerca nitens (assembly GCF_023898315.1). Classification (NCBI taxonomy): domain Eukaryota; kingdom Metazoa; phylum Arthropoda; class Insecta; order Orthoptera; family Acrididae; genus Schistocerca; species Schistocerca nitens. The sequence goes on from NC_064616.1 coordinate 778,538,344, forward strand.
CATGCTAAGCATGGTCTTTCAGATTCTTTGCCTCTAATATTTATTAAGGTTTGAATTAGAAATAATTCTTTTTGCAGATGACACTAGTATTGTAATCTGTCCAAACATCATAGAGAAACAGAAGAAACGGTAAAAAAGAATTCTTAAAGGTATCATTGACCGGCTTTCTGCAAATGGCCTCACTCTTAATTTAAAAAAGACACAGCATAATCAGTTCTGAACTTTTAGGGGTACTACATCAATGATAAGTGTAACACGTGGCGAGGAAATAATAAATATGGAGGAAACTTCAAAATTCTTAAGTGCCCATATTGATTGGAATTTAAACTGGTAAAAGCACATTTTGGAACTACTAAAACAACTTAGTTCAGTCACATTTGCACTTACAATCTTTGCAAATCTTGGAGAGTGACAAATCAGTAAGATGACACATTTTGATTCAGTAATGTCAAATGAAATAATGTTCTGGGGTAACTCATCTTTAAGTAAGAAAGTCTTCATTGCACAAAAACATGCTATAAGAATAATATGTGATGCTTACCCATGATCATCTTGTAGACATCTGTTTAAGGAGTTGGTCATTCTGAGTAATGCTTCACAGTGTATTTATTCCCTCATAAAGTGTGTTGTAAATAATCCACTACAGTTCAAATGGGACAGTGATGTACATAACTGCAATACCAGAAGGAAATATAACATTCATTACTGAATATTAAGGTTTTCTTTAGCACAAAAAGGGGGTGCACAATGTTGCACTAAAAATTTTTCATCACTTACCCAGGGATTGATATAAACTGTCTGAAAGCAAAGTAAAATTTGAAAACAAACTGAGAAAGTTTCACCTTGACAAACCCTTCTATTCCATAGAATAATTTCTATTTCTGCAATGTGTAAAAGGTTGTGGGTAGGAATTACTAACTCATGTCTGTATATCTTTTTTTTTTTTTTTTTCTTTTTGCAGTATATACATCAAAAAACTTAGAAATGTTCAGAATGTGCAACATGTTCTAATTAATTTGTGATGTGAATGTAAAAGGAATCGTTCCACATCGTTATGACCTATTGTGCAAAATGATCCAGGAAACATGTAACTAACCACTGGCAGATGTCTCACAAAAAGTTGAACTGATTTTCTGTTTTCTCTGTAAAAGTGGTTTTGTTATTTTCAGTTATAAGGTTTTAAACTACTTTCAGGGCAGAAACAGCATGGTTGCAGTTGAGGTGTATCCAGCTGCATGGCAGGATTAGGGCACCCCAGCCCTACCTCCTTTGCCAGCTGCTTTAGTCACCTTTCTTTTACTCTTTTGATTGCTTGGCATGTGGTTAACACCTTTTTTTCTGTCACACCATATTTTCTATTTTAGGGGTATCACTCTGATGAATAGTGAGTGCTATTCCTCTCTTTAACACTGATTGTAACAGGTCAGGGTTGGGACATTTCCCATCATATGCAGAGCCCCAAGAAACACTCGCCTGGCCCCAAGCACCTACTCACCTTATTATTTCTCTCACCTTACTTTACTTTTTTGGTCCAACTGCTGTCTATTACTTTTTAGCCTTATGAGTATCCCTGCTACAAGGCATCCCCTACCCTTAAATTGTCTTCACCTTTAAGTAGCTTCTCTGAGAGGTCAGATGTAGGTGAGGTTTGTCTCATCACAGATGACACTTGGGAGACCTCTCATTTGCCCTGACCTACATAATGGGTCAACCTATATACTTTTACTTTTCTTTTAATTATTTGTCAGATCTTGCATCAATACTGATTTTACCACTCCTACATTACTATTATAATTTGATCAAATTTCTGGTTGACTTCACTAACTCCAGATTAATTATCACTTGGCTAAGGCACTGATGACCTCGCTGTTTAGTCCCTTACCCACCAACCAACCAACCAAAGTTTATACAACTGGTGCACTTCCTTCTGGCACTGTTTGAAACATTGTCTATCAGCTGCTTCTCAAAAGGACTGGAGGACATATCAAACAAGACATCAAATTACAAAATCCTACATTAGGAAGTAGTCACAATTTGTGAACCAACCCATAAATAACACTACTAGAAAACAATCTTGAAATGTCTCTGAATTTGTTGTTGCTTTTACAATATCAGCTGCTGCTGGTGCCACACTGTTTATTTGATGGGCTAAAAACACATCAGAGAGTGAACATTATGACTGCGAGTAGTACGAGCTCACATTATTAATCATGAAGAATGTCTGAATCATTTTAAGCAACACTGCACAATTCAGAGATCCAAAATCGAAGTCAGGCTGCCCAAGGGCTACTGCTGCAGTGGATGACTGCTACCTATGGATTATGGCTCAGAGGAACCCTGACAGTAACACCAAGATGTTGAATAATGCTTTTCGTGCAGCCACAGGATGTCTTGTTATGACTCAAACTTTGCACAATAGACTGCATGATGCACAACTTCACTCCTTACATCCATGGCAATGTCCATCTTTGCAACCACGACACCAAGCAGCATGGTACAGATGGGCCCAACAACACGCTGAATGGATCGCTCAGGAATGGCATCACATTCTCTTCACCAATGAGTGCCGCATATGCCTTCAACCAGACAATCACCGGAGACGTGTTTGGAGGCAACCTGGTCAGGCTGAACGCCTTGGACACACTGTCCAGCGAGTTCAGCAAGGTGGAGGTTCCCTGCTGTTTTGGGGTGGCATTATGTGGGGCCAACATACACTGCTTGTGGTCATGGAAGGCACTGTAATGGCTGTACGATATGTGAATGCCATCCTCCAACCGATAGTGCAACCTTATCAGTAGCATATTGGCAAGGCATTCGCGCCCCCTTCAAGCACATCTTGTGAATGACTTCTTCCAGGATAACAACATTGCTCGAATAGAGTGAGCAGCATGTTCTCCAGACGTGAACCCTATCGAACGTGCCTGGGATAGATTGAAAAGCACTGTTTATGGGCGACATGACCCACCAACCACTCTGAGGGATCTACGCCAAATCGCTGTTGAGGAGTGGGACAATCTGGACCAACAGTGCCTTGATGAACTATTGGTTAGTATGCCACGATGAATACATGCATGCATCAATGCAAGAGGACGTGCTACTGGGTGTCAGAGGTACCAGTGTGTACAGCAATCTGGACCACCACCTCTGAAGGTCTCGCTGTATGGTGGTACAAAATGCAATGTGTGGTTTCCATGAGCAATAAAAAAAGGGGAAATGATGTTTATGGTGATCTCTATACCTATTTTCTGTACAGTTTCTGGAACTCTCAGAACCGAGGTGATGCAAAACTTTTTTTGATGTGTTTAGTTTATTCTATGTGCTGTCATCCAGGCAAACATGTGTATAAGGTAAGTAATAAGTATTGACTGACCTATGGAGCACAGGGAAAGCATTACTGTGAGCATCTATCATGTATAGCTCCATAGGGAACTCAGTAGAGTGTTAGTTTGTCGTATCAAGGGTCCCGGGTTCGAGCCCTGGTCTTGACAATTTTTGTACTGTAGTAAGTTTGAAACAGTTATATGGGAAAACATGTTCCTGAAATATAAAGAGACTGTTCAGAGTTGATAGCAATGTTCTACTAGCAGTCCACTTTCGCTTAGTTTACTTGAAAGTAGCAAACCTACAGAGTACATTTGTAGTTTCACAGAATAAGCATAAATAATCGGAACAGCCAGTAGAATATTGCAATGGAATAATCTTCTTAATCTGCAGTCCTTTGCATAAATCCATTGTGTTCTCCACATTTCTGTAACTCTCACTGTCACGACTGGATAATGGCTAAACTCGTTAATGGTCTCAGACCCTTTGAAACTTTGACACAGTTCTGTTTCAGGCATACGTTTTCATTCTGCATTCTACAGGGTGGATGTGCAAATATGGGATTCATCAAATCTACTTGATGAATGAATGCAACTTGCTTCACACACTACTTTGTGCACAACTACTATTGTCAAACCTTTCTTCCTGAATGAAAACACTGTGCTTGTGTGATGGTATTTCTATTTATTTCTGAATGCTATGTACTTACTATTATTTTGTTTATTATCAGTATTATAATTTTATTATGCCTATTATTATTGTTGTTGTTGATGTTGTTATTGTTGTTGTTGTTGAGAACTTTTAACATTGCAGCGCATCAGCAATCGTGAATAATTTAATGATTATAAAGAACCCGCCTCGATTGCAAATAGAAACCGGATGTTGCCCTAGGTTTCGGCGCAGATAACCACGCCTTCTTCAGAACACATTAAAACTACAAACTGCCTAAAGAGGCATGGTCCAACATTAATACAGAATGCCCAAAAGGGCAAAAGACTTGCATAAAATGTACCTAAACGGTACGTGTGTACCATGTCAATAGCTGTACTTAGCTCAAACGTCAGAAACGTGCTTCCTCACTCCAGTCAATGTTCGGTGGGCCGCGGGCTCTCAGGTTTTTGTTACTACCATTAATACTTCCTCATGTGTGATGCAATTATTTCTTTATTCTGCTATTCAAATTATTTATGTTTATTCTGTGAAACTATAGATGTACCCTACAGGTTTCCTACTTTCAAATAAATGAAGCGAAAGCAGACTGCTAATAGAACATTGCTATGAACTCCGAACAGTCCTTTCACATACAGTACAGTATAAAAACTGGCATGATTAGGGCTAGAACCCAGGACCCTTGGTACTACAAAATAACATTTAAATGACTTCCCAGTGGGAGATCTACAGGAAAGACCTTCACAGTGGGGGGTCCTGGGTTCGATTCCCAGCCGTGTTGGGGATTTTCTCTGCCTGGGGACTGGGTGTTTGTGTTGTCCTCATCATTTTATCATCATTCATTCAAGTTGCTAGCCTGGACTGTGTAAAAATTGGGACTTTGTACAAGTGCTGATGACCGTGCAGTTGAGCGCCCCACAAACAAAACATCACTACTCTCACAGTTAAGCTTTTCCCGTGCTCTGTAGCTCAGATGTTGCTTATTACTTACTGTTCATGCATGTGTTCTTGGATGACAGCATATCAGAGGTTTGGTTGATACTCTGTCGATGTACAATGTTTCGTACCTATCAGAGTGTCTGGCATCTGAAAGTTTGGATGTAAGACACTCCTGCAGTTGAGTCAACTTAAGGAACTACCTGACACCTGACAGCACTTTTGACAGTTTTCAGCTGTGAAGTGCAAATGGCTGCAAGCAAAAAACAAAAGCCATTGGTAGAGCAATGAAGAGGCGTTGCCATAGAGACATTTACAGAATGGCCTTATAGACATGTGAGATAGCTCTGTAAATTATGCATCTTTCTTTGTATGAAAGTTTCATAATTTCAAAGGTGTTTCTGCAAATACATGGAAATGAAGTTTTTTTTGATATTACACTAGAAACATCGTTCTGTTCTTGTTTCGGTTTCCAATAGCAAACTGGCAGAATGAATAACCGGACAATGCTCGGTTTGTCAGCTACTTATCCTATGTTTTAGCTTCACTTTACTCAAAGCCTTATGTGAACAATTACAACTACTTGGTGGGAAAAAGATAAAACTATCTATAGTTTCTATGTTCACAGCATTGTAATTTATCATCTGTGATATATGAAAACCACAATCTTCTCTTCACAGACATCAATATGTACCAGAGATGCTGCAGTCAATAAAAACAAATGTCTTGAGGCTTCCAGCCTAATGCAAGCCTTTCAGTTTGATGCCTCTTTAGCCACTTGCATCACTTACTTTCACAAGCATGTTTTAATTTGGTCTTGCAGCTGTCAAAAACTTCCCCATGGCAGAAAAATGTAAGGTGGTCATCAGGAATTGGATCTAAGACTTACTCTTTAGCATCCAACAACACTAACCTCTAACCTGTGGATGCACTAATAAATCTGTAGATGTCTTAACTGTTCACAATAATACAACAATTAGGCTAAACCAAAAGACACAACTTTTTCTTTGTGCGTTGTATAGTGTTACAGTTGTAACAACTTACATACACACACACGCGCGCGCACAAACTGATGAGCTATAACATAATGGCCACTGTCCCCTGCGAGAATGAATGCTGCCTAGGACTACAGCTGGCACATGACGTGGTAAGGAAAATACATACACAGAACATAGATGAAGTGGAGCTATTCTAGTGACACTATGGGCAGCAAATGGAAAAATCCACTGACATAATTGACTTTGACAAAGGCTAGACTGTTAGTGCCCAGCATCTGGGAAGAGGCACTCAGAAATGGTGAAGTTGGTTTGTGTTCATGTGCTACTGTCATGAACGCCTACTGAAAGTGATCGACGGACAATGAAACCACCAGCAGGTGATAAGTTGTTGGACATCCACACCTCATCACAGAACAAAGAGGTTGGAGGTTCGCCCACTCTATACAGAAAGACAGGCTACAATCTACTGCAGATCTGATGACAGAGTACAATGCTGGTGCAGGAAAATGTGTTCCATCCACGCAAACTGCTACTCAAACATGCACAAAACCACAAGTGCAAATTGGTGGTTGATGGTGGTGGTAGTAGTAGTACTAGTACTAGTAGTAGTAGTAGTATCATGCTATGTGGGATTTCACCAGGGCTTCCATCGGACCTACATTAGTTGTGGACTATGTGAACATTATCGTGGACCAGTTGAATCTCTTCATACTTGAAGTTTTCCCTGATGGCAATGGCATTACCAGCAAGGTGACTGACCACGTCCCAAAGCTGTAATTGTATTACAGAGCTTTGAGGACCATGTTAGTGAACTCACTATGTCTTACCCAGCAACTTTGCCTGATCTAAATCTGATGGAACACATCTGGGACACTATTGGCCACTAGCTCCGTGTCCCGAATCCACCAGGCTGGAATTTATTGCAATTGAATGACTTGCACATAGACATCTGGTGCCACATACCTCCAGAAACCTATCAAGGACTTGGTGAATACATGCCAAGCAGCATGACTGCTGTATTGTGTTGCAAAGGTCAGCCAACACGCTATTAAGCATGTGGTTGTAATATTTTGGCTCATGCATGTACACAAAGTGTGAACAGGAAGACTGAGTCACAAACAGATATTATTCTATGGCCACATTCACCAGTTCTCCATCATTTTTACACATGATAAGTAGGCTCTTTGTGACACTTTCAATTTTTTTCACACTATTTTAACTTGTTAGATGTAGCTATTTGTGTGGCTTTTGTTATGTGTGGATTATAATTGTAGAATATGATTGTTTTGTCATCATAGTAGGCCAGTGAACTGCAGGTAGTCTTTGGCTGGTCTGTTACGAAGGTCGAATAGAAGAAATCCAGACATGCCTCTTACTGATCATTGTTCAAAGTTCTGTCCCAACTTAACAACACAAATTGTATAAGCAATTTTTGTGTTTCACCTACATCGATTGACATAATTGACATTTTCAATTTACATAAAAACCTATTTGAGTAACATTTGAAAATATTATTTTGCAGCTATGCTAATATTACCACATTTATTTATGTTGAATGTAACAAAAACAGCCACATGCATTACTGAGTTGAAATGGCATGTTACTCTTGTATCTGATGTAGTTATGTGCCAAGTTATAAATACTATTCTTGGTAGTGATAGCTTCTGATTGCACGCTGACATGACCACATAATTCTCTATTTTATAGTTTGTGTTTCATTATATGTACACACCCAAAAATACACCAATTTGTTTTGGAGCAAATCTTCCACAATTGCTGTGTCTAGATATACTAGTTACATTTATGCATCTTTAAAAATATTTCTTCCTGTCAGGTGCTTGTAAGTTCTTACTGTTAATTTTTTGGACTTTTTTCATACCTATCTGGTGAACAATAAACCTCAGAAATTACATCTTTGATATGCACAATTTCAGCTATGCAATTGGTTTCCAAGCCAGTACCAAATTTTGTGGCAATGAGGATATGCAGAGTCACCTTCCCTCACAATGATGGCTCTCTCTCTCTCTCTCTCTCTCTCTCTGCCTCTGCCTCCCACGTTAGTGCACACACCCCACAATGGGTTATCTTAATTATACTTTCATACAACAAGTGCCATTTCCTAAAATTTTATTTAAATAATACTGTATTGAATACAATAATTCTGTGATATTAGTATACATAAATGAACAGACACATAATTAGTGTTTGACAATGCAGCAGTAAAAAGTATCACATGCCTCAGAGGAACTATTATTAAACATGATCCTATATTACTAATAAATACTTTGTACATTTCTTGGTGTAATGCTAATTTCACTTTGAGAGCCCACATTTGAATCAAATATGGGATCCTCTCAATGTTCTAATTAACTTCCATTTATTGAAATTCTTCACAGCCAATTGTAGCTTACAGTGGTAGAGGTAAGATATTTTATTTCTAGAATTAGCTGATAAAGAACATAGTAACTAAACAATGCAAGCAGAAACCACTTAAAATTACAATATTTAAAATGGAAGACCAATGAAAAGTAAAAGCTATCAGTGACAATAAGAAATAGCAGAGCAGCCCCCAAGTCTTTTGCTATTAAGACTACATTTCGATTATTTTCAGCATGGACCATGAACATGCTACCGTAGGGAGTACTTGCATAAAAATATGTCAAAAGAACTTTATCATTGATCAAGTACAAAGGTGAACAATTTATACCACAATAAATATGAAGCAATCAAAATGCACATAATATAGATACATAATAGCAGCCAAACACTTAAACTAATGTATTTGAAGGTTGTAATGATAATAATAATAACAAAAAATATAAAAAAGAACCATACAATCTTACTTCATGTAAGGATATTGCCAGTCTTTTATGGGTACAAATGTTTCTTTCACTGCCTGTATTGAAGTGAATCTCAGTAAATAATGTGGTCCACCAGCTTTGTCATTTGTACCTGAAATTAGGAAACACCAAACATGAATCAGTGTTGTGGAAACAGTAAGCTCTCAAAACATTAGTCAACTTTTTAGCGCTTCTCTATCTATTAACCAAGACAGATTAACAAAAACACAAAAATCATCTTTGAACAACCCTTTGCCATTAAACTCTCTATATAAAGAATGCTACATGATAATTTGGTGAGACCTGTAAGGTAAAGTGACATGCACATGCTTAGTGAAGGGGCTGAGTCTTCTCTGTAATGTTTGTCATAATCACGTTGGCAGCTATAAATATTGATAAGATTTCTTGTCTCCCCTGTACATGGCATTTCAAAACAACATACTTTATAGCACAAATTTGTTATGTGTATAAATCCCTGACTATACTGAGAGTGTATCACCGTGACTGTTCAAGAGAAGGCAATGTGCTGAATGGTGTGTGTTCAGACCAAATCAGACACTCAAATGCAAAGGTACTTTCAAACACTATATATGAAGAAGCTGTTCTCACACCCTCGATACCAAATTGGTACGGTGATTTTATATAGGTAGGCAGTGTGAAAGTTCACTATCCTTCTGGCCAACCAACTACACACGAATACGTACAGCTGACATTCCAGTGTTCATCAAACAAAAATCTCTTTGGAGGACCTTACAGTAGTTACAGCTGCCCAGGAAGACCACGGCTAATATGCACAGGTTTGACAGATGGTGTTGTATGACCCAAGTCCGGCACAGTCACGAGAAGGTAGCATGCTGAAGCTGTTAGATTAGTGCAGACCTCACATGATTTCTGCTATTGGAGGGATGTATCAACCACATAGTAAACTGCAGCTCTCAGGAGGACAGATGGTAAACTTAAAGCTTACTGTGTTCCCCCGTCCCCATTTGAAGCTAATTCATTTGTAACACTAAGAACATCTAATGAATGCAATCTTTGGACAACTATGTCGTTTCTTCAGAAGATTAAGAGGAAAATAACCTGGTTTACATTTAAAAAATATTCCTTTTTCAGTAATTAATTTTGATGCAAACTGTAGTGCTGATACCCAGTTTGTGGACAGAAAATAATCAGTAACACCAGTGTACAGTGGCACTGCACAGCAGTAACTGTGCAGGAAGCGGAGCGATTCACCACACCAGGGCAAGTATCTTGTTATGGGTGAGATGACTAGGCATAAAGATTTAGTGAAACAAATGGCCAATGGAGGCATATAAATTAGTCTGTATTTTAAGGCAGGGATCACTTCTCGCTGTTGGAAGCCGGCAGCAAGATCACGATGCCAGAAATATATCAGAAAGTGAGATGACTGGGCTACACCAGTAGCAGCCATGGGTTCGAGACCGGACTACACCTTCCCAGATGTGCAGTTTGGCAATATTACTTCCACCCTGCAAGTCAGTTGACCCTTGTAATCTATAAACATGCTATCATACATGATGGTGTTAGTTTGTCCACACCAAGAATTCAGGATCAGACAAAATTTACAACTGACCTCTCCCGTACCCTGAGGACCAAATTAATCAATAGTTTCTTTGAAACATGGAAAAACTTTAAGCAACAACTTTCCAGATGCTTTGATGGAATACTGCACTATGTATGAAAGCATTATTTTATGTACACTCTTTGACATAAAACTTGACCGGCGGCCGGCCGCTTCAGAGGCTAAGTCCGCGCCGATCGCGACATGGGACAAAAAAACTGGCCAACTCGCTAATTCTCTAAGTCCGGTTATCTGCACAATCTGGCAACACTGTAGACTGCGGCACTTCCTGGAGGAAAACTTATCCCATGATAGAGAAACTCTAGGCTGATTACGCCTGTGGTCTAGCGGTAGCGTGCGTTCTTTCTGTTCATAATGTCAGTGGATCGAGAACAGCTGGCATAAAATATTTTTATAGCCTCTTCTGTCTGAATGCTGAAGACGTGAATGTAATGGTAGTGCAGATTCAATCTATTTCGCTTTGTGACACACCGATATCAAAATTTTATCCAGTAACGATTTTGCGGCAGATTTCCTGCAGACTGTCCTCCTCTGGACGCCGTATGCGGCAAAGCTCCGGGATCCATTTGTTGGCTACTGGCAGCGGCCGTGGCGACAGCAGCGGCGCTGCACTCCCCCGTTCTTTATCGAAAGCGCCTGCTACCGCTCATCGCTTTTGATGATTTAAAACGCTTTATTATTAAATGTTGCTCCACAGAAAATTTCTACAATTTCCATTCACGCTCAAAAGCAACGGAGACAGACGCCCTGATTAGTAGGCGGGTATTATATTACATTAATCGGCAAGAGCTGAGTATGGCCCGAAATTAATTTTGTAGACTGGGACGAAATTAAACCACCTCACTACATTCGATGAATTTATAAATGCTTCATACCTCGTTTCTTTTCCTTTCAAACTCAATTATTTGTGCAACTTTTGGTCAATGTTTGGATGTTTTCGTCAAGCCAGAGTGAGCGTCTGTGGTGTAAAGTGTATTACAGTTCTTGTTTCATTCCTTATGGTAAGTCTATGCGATAAACTGTGTGAATATCTTGCAATGCATGCTCTGTAGCAGTGCAGCAACACTGCACATTTGGAGTTCCATGTATGGGTTCATGAAGTATTTATTGTTGATCGGAAGTGATAGTTAAGGTCATCAGATTTAAACCAGAAAAATTTGTCGTTTTGAAGGTTTCAGAGAACGGAAAGGAATTGCTAACGCCGGTTTTAGAAAACGTCTACAGTTAAATGCTATTGCAAAAATTTAGAAGAAGGGAACTACATTAATGAACATGTGCACTTCATAAACAACCTTCTGACATGTTAGACCTATATGACGAACAAAGCTCAAATTTATATCGTTGACAGTCGGTTTGAATCTTTTCAGAGTCTATTTTACAGTGAAGCACCTTGGAATTTGCAAAGCAGAAATCCATGATATTAACTTAATTTACTAAGTCGAAATCGGACGAAGATTGATGTTTAAAGGCATTCTTCAGATTTCGCATAAGAAATTTTTACTAGCAGTTTGCAACTCCATTAATTAAAATGGAAAATAAAAGGTTGTAGTCAGCGGCTTCTACCGTGATTCGAACTATGTCTTATAGTACAAGCACTGCAACGCACAAGGGAACCTCTGAGCTAACGACACACTGGCAGCCAGAGGCGGACTATAGTCACTGCGATGTTGCCTGAGCCTCAAAACGCAACCTTAAACACACGAACAGAGGAGGTGGAGATTACTGTTTTAACGTCCCGTCGACAACGATGTCATTAGAGACGGAGCACAAGCTCGGATTAGGGAAGGATGGGGAAGGAAATCGGCCGTGCCCTTCCTAAGGAACCATCCCGGCATTTGCCTGAAGCGATTTAGGGAAATCATTGAAAACCTAAATCAGGATGGCCGGGCGCGGGATTGCACCGTCGTCCTCCCGAATGCACACACAAACAGGTGTTACTTATGTGAAGAACGCCGTTCTTGGAGTCCAGAAATTAAATATACTTTCTAATTGTGTCATCTTGCAGTGGATTATATCGTACGAGTCTTCGATGTGGAAAACGAACGTCAAGTGAATTTAGCGAGGTAACGCCGACCTACACCCGGAAGTAAATGCACTATCAGAGTGTTGACAAATACTTGCTACGACGCTGCCATTTCTAGGCTCTCTGACGAGGCAGCTCTTCAGCGAAATGCTTGCCGTGATTCTCCGATACGGTTCTTCAGAGTGGAGACGTGCGCGCACGTTTGGTTTTTATGCGGCGTTCTCCCCTGATGGTTTCTGACGTCGCCTTGTGGGCTATGTATACATATGAGACATTCAATTATCATTAATCCAGAATGATACAAGTTTCAGCTTCCGGCGTGGAAGAAGGCTGTTGACGCCGACATTATATCATTTCAACGTAGGGAAAGCAAAACGGATCATTCAATGTTTCTCATTCAACATAAAGTATGTGAGATAATTTTCCGTAACGTTCATAATCATCTAAAAATACAAACGAAGTAAAAATACACCGGAAGCTTATTCGAATTGAATATAACGCTTAGCACCTCGATGTCGAATTTGTCCACTTGCAATCTTTTGCAGCATACACATAGAATGTCATGATTACCACGAGAATGAAGAAATATGTTGGTAAGGATGGAAGCAGGAAGAGACGCAGTCAACAAATATTCTATTCCTCATGGCATTCATTTCATTTGACACGTAAGAAGAGGTAAAGCGGGAATTTACTTTCGTTAACACGAAAGATATGCCGCACATATTGATAACGAGGAAGTCTGCGTCTTCATACGTTTCCTCCTTGAAATCTGTATGCTCTATTATATACTAAGTAGCCCGATCATTGTTTCAGTAATGTTACCCTCTTGTTTGACCCCGTAACGATGAACAGATTCCAAATGCATGTCTCCCTTCCTGGGTTGTTTTTTGTGTTTTATTGCTTGGAATTCCTGAAGCAGACCACTGTGCTTTCCCCCCTCGTGGGTTAGGTCTCAAAACTAAACCGCTTTGTATCCAATGGCATAATTTATTCAGACAGCATCAGCATAAGACTATCAAACAAAGCCTTCCATTTACAGTTGCAGCACTCTAATCAGCACTGACCAAAGTGTAATCCACGGTCATGGTCCTAAATTACCAGCTGTCTGCTACTGTGGCAAAGTCCGTACTACACTGTCGATTCCGCAGCACCATTTTATCTGGTAACACTGTGTAGTTGCACAGTTGTGCTACCAGGTCTGTCCTCACACTGTCAACTTTATGTATCTCACTTCTCCTGTAGCGTAGATCACGAGGAGCCGAAGTAAATGAGTGTATTCTGCACGACGTAACATTCAGTATTCCCTTCTTTCATAGCCACTCTTCATGTGCATCGATACCAAATAGGAATGCGAAAACTCTTGCGAGTGAGAGAATGACAATAACAATCGTAACAAGAACAAGCAAATAATGAATGATGTTTATTCCAACGCAGAACGAGAATGGCTTTAAATATAAAAATCTGTATCTATATCTATATCCATATCTATTGATCTTTGAGTTGGCACAATGCAAATATATTCTTAGCATTTAGTTACTGAATTTAGTTCTGGATGTTTGCAGAGAAAAGGAAAAGTCGGTACTTCTCGCTAGTGTAATATAATGTGAACCAGCAACTACCCTTTCCTTAGAACACGACTCAAGCAGGTCCTCAAGTAGGTAGCAAGGCACTGCTGCATTCTGTTCCCTGACATTGCTCTGATGACGGTTAATGCAGATAGTTCCGATTATGAAATACAAAACGTATTGCAGGTTAGCTCCTAGGATAGTAACATTAAATTTGCGTTGTAGACGGCACATGAACGTGACGACTATCCATATTACTCATCAATATAAAAAGACAATATTTTGGGAATTTAGCAGGATTACTCAAAATGAATTCTGAAATTGGGTGACTGACTGCACAGGTGCTAAACGTCGTCAAGAGTATACGATGTCCTAATCGCATTAGGAATATGAAGATCGTCTTCGACAGCTCGCAACTTTCACATTGCTATCTCCACCCTACTCCAGACAGCCCTCGGTGGAGTTGCACTACGTTGCCGATGTTATGGAAGGCCTTCAAACCGACAACAGACCACATATTGAAAAATACAAGCGAATTCTCTTGCAGCGTAAGCTTATTGTAACTAATCTAAAAATTATTGGAGAGGAACATTGTCCTGTTCAAAAAAAGTAAAATGTTACACACTGTTGACGTCAAACGGACATTATCTATGTCCTGTCTTGTGTCCTACTCATCTATAATATCAAGTGTACTATGAAAATGATTATATATAATGGATGATAGGGTAATGCATTGATACCAGATGGTGGGGGCCGGCCGGTGTGGCCGTGCGGTTCTAGGCGCTTCAGTCTGGAACAGCGTGACCGCTACGGTCGCAGATTCGAATCCTGCCTCGGGCATGGATGTGAGTGATGTCCTTAGGTTAGTTAGGTTTAAGTAGTTCTAAGTTCTAGGGGACTGATGACCTTAGAAGTTAAGTCCCATAGTGCTCAGAACCATTTGAACTATTTGAACTATTTAACACAAAATGACATTAAAAATTAAAGTTATTCACGAGCAGCTAGTTGAGAATATGTATGAACATTAAATGACACGACGAACTGAAATAATATGACGAAGAATTCAGCGCTCACTGGGAATAGAGCCCCACACATATCGTTGTTGACTACACACAAAGAGACGTCAGCTACCGAATTTTTCTCCACCAGCTGCTCAGAATAGCATCTTGAACTTACAGTCATCTCGCAAATAGTTCTGTGTCTCACTGGGAGTTAAAAACGTCAGATATCGTTAGTGTTGACAACGAATGAAAATACATTAAAAATCAAAATTATTATCCACCAGAAGATAGGTGTTCTCATGATAGAGCTTGATAATACATAATCAAATCTTTAGTGCCGGGCCAGGATTCGATCCCGTTCACGCGTAATATGTGAAGGTGTTGAGGAATCTGCAGTTTTGAACAAACAGCAAATTGTAGCCGAGCTGTATTGCCACGAAGGGATCAAATTCCGCGTTAAGGACGGTCTGAGTTGCATTCCCAGTTTAGAACTAATTTTATCGACATACAGAAGCTCAAATAAAAGATGGAATAAGTGTCCTGTGACCATACATAGCGTTTGTGTCGTCACTTGAAATAAATAACTAGTATAAGAAAGGTTACTGGTGATAGAGTTTCTACATGTCGCCACTCCAGACTTTATTGTGGTTCAACCTACCGTCTACTTGGTAAAGAAGGAATATCATCTTTAATGTGAATTTTCAGACCACGCAGCCATTATATCTCCTTCACTTGGTGTAGCCAGGAGAGAATGGAATCTGTCTCTCCCTATCTAAAATCATTGACGGAAGTGGGAATCGAACCCAGACCATAGGTATAACAATCTACCAGCCGTCCAACAGACCACGAAATCCTTTTCTCTGCGAGTCATTTTTCTATCGTAACGCAGTTGCGCCACACTGGATGAGAATTCTGACACACAGGCTCCCTGTAGTAATTTGCAGCATGTTCAGTAAATTCATTTACTTGGTTGACCGAATCACCATGAACTAGCTGCCTCGGCTACCCAGTGCATACATTCGACTATTTTGTAATCACAGAAATAAAATCACGTAACTGCCACCTACACACAACTGCCAACAGTGTAGGATGCAGCAGTTTAAATAGGAAGTGTTCCTTTCCACTTGAGCTATTCTATTGCGCTATCTGTTACTAGAAAACGTCGTTCAGTCCAAAAGAAAAGCTGTAACTGTTTGTCTCTCAGAAGTCAAGACCTGGCCATATGCATAATCTCACAGTGCTGTGGAATCCAAAAGTTCTGGAGGAATAGTTGCCGAGCTCTGGAGCTGCTGTAGCTACGCGTCAGCTTGTAGCATAGATAAGACGTCGCGAGTTCGAATACATTCAGTGCTACATTTTTTAAAGCGCAATTCTGCTCTCTGCTGAAGGTATCAATCTAATGGAACTTTGAACATAATTCCCTTCACTTCTCAACCCAAAGTAGTCGCATGTGGAAAAAGGGCTAACTACTGTGACATTTTGTTCTATTCAGGTTTAATAGACAGCAGACAGCAGATGCATCTCGAAGATGTGCAGGGAGAGCGCATCGTGCCATAATATGTCAGAAAAGTATTTTCTACATTAGCCGTCGTGTGGTAGTGATATTTTCTTCTTCTTCAAACTTTGTTTGACAGCTTTAACTCAGAACAAGTTTTCTACATGCATGTAATCAATAAACTGCATGTGCATTGTCAGACTGTCATAGGTAACATCAGAGAATTCGCATATATCGTTGATGATTAATTTCTCTCTCATGTTTGCTATTGTTTTAACAACACTAAAGGAAACCTTACGAAAATTGTGCACTGTATTATAAGAAATGAAATAAAACTAACCATGATAACCTTACGACGAAAGTATCTGTACACAAGCATGCCTCTATCGACACGAATTAGTAAAATACTACTCACTTAGATTTTGATTGGTTCTGTGTTTAATTGGTACGCTGTGTCATACTCAAGAGGTATGCAAATGTGGAATTTCATAAATATAGTTACGTATTCCTAGAAACCCAAAATTCGCTTGTCAGCAGCGGAAAGAGGCCGTACCTGTTGTGCAGCATTGTAAGTTTTTCAACATTGCACTATGAGCTGAAAGCATTTTCTTGCGATTTCCTTATTGATGTTTGATCTGACTGCTTGTAGCTCTTTCACAGAAGGGATAAAAACGTTACAGTCAGTGAGACTAGAACTGCGAACCGCAACATACGCTTTTTCACAGGTCAGCACGTTACCACAGAGCTGGCGAGGAGGTATGGGTCTTAGCTTCCTATTACGAGGGCAATAGTAACTAGAACTCGTAAACCGCTATTTGAAGGTCGAGATTAGTTGCGGTTTCCACCTGCAACGACTTTCCTGGGCTGAAAACCGTAAATTTTCAATCTTTTGTTACCCTTCAAGCGATAATAACTCAGATTATTCAATGGAAATGACAGGTAAAATCAAGTGAACTTTGAGGCTTAATTCCGTGCACACCAGGAAGTAACTCGTCGATCACAGAGTTGCCAAACATACGTTGCCTTGTTGCCAAATCTCAGTTACAGTACCAGCAGGAAGAAGACGAACCGATGTGATCCTACAGCGGTCTGGGAAGTGACCATAGCTGGTGTCTCCAAGTCGCGGCTGCTACGGCCTGGAATACGTAATGCGTCTGATTCGCTTTCTGTAACTAGGTTTAGGGACTGGAGCGTAGTTACTAATAATACTCAGAACTGACTGCAAACTGAGCATCATAAATCAGTAACTCTCATTGTTGTTTTTATATTTCTTTCGTAAGTGTACAAGTCATTCACAGGCGTTTTCGTGCCTCGCCGATAGTCGAGCACAACATACAAATAAAAATAAAAAAGAATGTGTGTGTGTGTGTGTGTTTGTGTGTGTGCGAGAGAGAGAGAGAGAGAGATAAATAAAAAGCAATGAGAGAGAGTGTAAAAAATTGTTGTAAAGAAATTGAATCATGGTATTTAAGGAAATCTTTCATTAAAATGACACGTTCCACATCATTACGAAATGTCGTATTCATGATCTAAGGAACAAGAGTTAATCTAATGTAATCTAATCTAATCTAATCACATCATATTGATGATTAGCCATGAAGAGTCATGAATTACCGAAATTTTGGCCAATACCAGTAACCAAATCTAAACTTGAAGATGAAAGACGACAATTTTTGTAATAAACCGTGACTCCTATCAAGACCCTTTCGTCCCTGTTATCTAACCACGAAAGATGTCTGATATACCTCCATTCTGAAGTAACAAAGTGTGCATGCATTTAAAGATGAAGTGCATGATGTGAAGTTCTGTGACGGAGATACGAACCCAACACGTAATCCGATTGTTAACTAAGAAAAATCAAATTTTACGTATCGGTTTTTCTTACGAGCCGCTAGGTGTCTGAATCTAAAATAAGGATACAAACTTTTGTGCCTAAGCGACAATCGAACTGCACACCTACCGTGCATCCACGAATATAGCTTAAGTATCAGTTGCTTACTCATGAACAGTAAGATGTGTGCGTGTTTGACCAGAAATAACGACACCTGTTGCGATTGTTGGAAACACATGAACAGACATTGAAATTGCGCATTAATTTTCACTATCAGGTGGGTGTGCACTTGATAAAGCTAGAAATGAAATTATGAATATTGTTGTACTGGATCAGGTTTCAGACCCACATACTTACATTTGGAGGAGACCTAGAGAAGATTGCAGTCTTGGGAAAAGGAACGAAATGACTGAACTATACTGTTCCGAGAGATTCAGATCCTCGAAAGAGGAGATACGAATTCGAATCACAGTCCAGCACCAAATTTTTAAACGTCTCTAGTTCAATCAAGTACAAGTAAAATAAGAGCCCTGTCCCTTTAAATGGCTATCGGTTCATCAAATAAAATAAAATTTTCTAATGTAAGTAAGCTTACTGGCGACTGTATTTCTGTTTATCATGACTTCCGCTGTGTCATTTCTCAACGTAAACCGGCTCTGCCCAGTTGGTAATGAAGGAACGTGATGTATAATGCGGATTCTGGATTATAACGTCTTTCTCTTGAGGTTACCAGAGGTAAAATAAATCTGTTTGTGCCTCTTAAAAGTAAATGCCTGAACCACGCATTGCACCTGTGATAGCTCGTTCCACCATACCATTGTGGCCACATTTCCCAGCCCCAAGAGTGTGCTGTAACGGATGATGTGCTTAGCTTACAAAATTAGTCACGGTGGAAAAAATGCGAGTCTATTAAATGGTCAAGTAGAAGCAAGCTTCTGACGCAGAGATTATGCTATTCTCATGTCAGCATGATGTAAAGACTCTTCTAGGCATCATAGGCTGGATGTGAAGCCATTTTGATTTTTCACAAATTCAGCAAATTTCTTAGTTCGAGAAAATCCACTGTGAAGTGTGAAGTTGCCGGATAATTCGATTATTACTGTTATTATTACTATCATTTTATTCATACCGCTGCTGTAACACAAGTGCTTGAACATCATTTAATGCCTTTTGGTCACTATAGATGTAGTTTCCCAAGAACAGGTTCTTTCCATGTCTACGGAATCCTTTTCATGTTAATATCAAACACCAGCAATTACTCGTAGATTACTTTAAAACTAAAGTTATTGACGAAGACGTTACTTGGTAACAAAAACGCACTGCCTTTCTTCATTTGCTTTCGCCTAGAAATGGCTATCGAGTACTGACAAACCAAAAGGCAAGAGATCTTACTGCCTTCGAATATACGTTGCAGTTAGTTCTTCCACATGATTTGGTCGACATGACCTGTTTCAAGTTGTGTATGACAGACAGTGTTTTAGAAACTCTATTGTTTCCCTTTCAAATAAACAGAAGTATTTTCATTCTAAGCTGTCCAAGTACAAAATTTTCGCAATATTAGTTCAAATTTAATATTCGCTTCTATAATGTAGGAAAGTATTTCATCGCAAAACTCGCACCCGAAACGTTGACCTTACACTTAGTCGCTGACCATAAATTCTAGCTCAGAGTGACACCAGTTTAAATAACCTAATGTAGCGAAGACTGTTTGCCAGTGCTCTTTCTCACCGGAAAATACGCAATTCACTCATTTGACTCCATAAGTACACTGTAACAGTAATTTCTGTGTGAAATTTGTCAGTAAGCTTTTGCCTTCCAACCGGCAAAATACGGCAGAGTACGGCCGGTAAACAATTCACAAACCACGATTTAGTGCCAATAAGACGATTTCTTTAAACATTGTCGAAGCTGAGGGAATTTAGTTTCTGCTTAAATCGTCTTAAGCAGCAACGTTCACAGATATCTCAAATAGGAAAAAGCTGAATATCCAGGTACGAAGGTTGTAAAACAAACTTCCCACAGTTTGTGTCAGGTTGATCTTTTCGTCTGATAACACTGCTTAAGTATTTTGTCTAAGAGGTATCACAAGTAGTATCCCTGTAGCTGTGGGAATCATTGGTTGAAAACGAGTTTAACACCAATGGGTACAGTGCTGCTAAATTTTCACAATTATTATCAACCTGAGTTCATCCACAAACTGAGGCGTATTTATAATACTGGAGCTAGACTGTGTATCCTTGTCTTTCTTGAGTGGTCATTGGAAGGCGTTTACACACACGTATACAATACTATGAATACTTCGAACGCTATGGTTAACGTTGCTCTCATAAACTACTTTTTTTTTAAATTCTTCTGGGTCTTCAGCGTGCAATATGTGTTGTAGATACAGTCTCAGACCAAAAAATTGACCGCCGAGTCGTTCACGTAAGGTGGGCAATACAGTCGTGCTCCTCTCAGAATTCTATGTCTGGCAATATGCTCGATCTAGCAACATGTAGACTGCGGCACTTCCCAGAGGAAGTCTTGACTCCAGTCTTAGTACATTACTCTTGACTACGACCGTAGTCTTGAGGTAAAATGCGAGACCAGCTAATATGATATTGTAGATTCGCTTGAATTACACTCATAGCTTCAGCACCGAGAGGAAAGGGGCGATAAATATTTTGTCGATATGTGCTTTCGGTCGCCAGACGTCATATTAGCTGGTCTCGCGTTTTACCTGAAGACTACGGTCGTGTTCCAGCAGCGGTATGAATAAAATGATAGTAATAATAACAGTAATAATCGAATTATCCGGCAACTTCACACTTCACAGTGGATTTTCTCGAACTAAGAAATTTGCTGAATTTGTGAAAAATCGAAATGGCTTCACATCCAGCCTATGATGCCTAGAAGAGTCTTTACATCCTGCTGACATGAGAATAGCATAATCTCTGCGTCAGAAGCTTGCTTCTACTTGACCGTTTAATAGACTCGCATTTTTTCCACCGTGACTAATTTTGTAAGCTAAGCACATCATCCGTTACAGCACACTCTTGGGGCTGGGAAATGTGGCCACAATGGTATGGTGGAACGAGCTATCACAGGTGCAATGCGTGGTTCAGGCATTTACTTTTAAGAGGCACAAACAGATTTATTTTACCTCTGGTAACCTCAAGAGAAAGACGTTATAATCCAGAATCCGCATTATACATCACGTTCCTTCATTACCAACTGGGCAGAGCCGGTTTACGTTGAGAAATGACACAGCGGAAGTCATGGTAAACAGAAATACAGTCGCCAGTAAGCTTACTTACATTAGAAAATTTTATTTTATTTGATGAACCGATAGCCATTTAAAGGGACAGGGCTCTTATTTTACTTGTACTTGATTGAACTAGAGACGTTTAAAAATTTGGTGCTGGACTGTGATTCGAATTCGTATCTCCTCTTTCGAGGATCTGAATCTCTCGGAACAGTGTAGTTCAGTCATTTCGTTCCTTTTCCCAAGACTGCAATCTTCTCTAGGTCTCCTCCAAAGGTAAGTATGTGGGTCTGAAACCTGATCCAGTACAACAATATTCATAATTTCATTTCTAGCTTTATCAAGTGCACACCCACCTGATAGTGAAAATTAACGCGCAATTTCAATGTCTGTTCATGTGTTTCCAACAATCGCAACAGGTGTCGTTATTTCTGGCCAAACACGCACACATCTTACCGTTCATGAGTAAGCAACTGATACTTAAGCTATATTCGTGGATGCACGGTAGGTGTGCAGTTCGATTGTCGCTTAGGCACAAAAGTTTGTATCCTTATTTTAGATTCAGACACCTAGCGGCTCGTAAGAAAAACCGATACGTAAAATTTGATTTTTCTTAGTTAACAATCGGATTACGTGTTGGGTTCGTATCTCCGTCACAGAACTTCACATCATGCACTTCATCTTTAAATGCATGCACACTTTGTTACTTCAGAATGGAGGTATATCAGACATCTTTCGTGGTTAGATAACAGGGACGAAAGGGTCTTGATAGGAGTCACGGTTTATTACAAAAATTGTCGTCTTTCATCTTCAAGTTTAGATTTGGTTACTGGTATTGGCCAAAATTTCGGTAATTCATGACTCTTCATGGCTAATCATCAATATGATGTGATTAGATTAGATTAGATTACATTAGATTAACTCTTGTTCCTTAGATCATGAATACGACATTTCGTAATGATGTGGAACG
Organism: Schistocerca nitens; assembly: GCF_023898315.1. NCBI lineage: Eukaryota > Metazoa > Arthropoda > Insecta > Orthoptera > Acrididae > Schistocerca > Schistocerca nitens. The sequence goes on from NC_064616.1 coordinate 778,560,840, forward strand.
TGTCATTTTAATGAAAGATTTCCTTAAATACCATGATTCAATTTCTTTACAACAATTTTTTACACTCTCTCTCATTGCTTTTTATTTATCTCTCTCTCTCTCTCTCTCGCACACACACAAACACACACACACACACACATTCTTTTTTATTTTTATTTGTATGTTGTGCTCGACTATCGGCGAGGCACGAAAACGCCTGTGAATGACTTGTACACTTACGAAAGAAATATAAAAACAACAATGAGAGTTACTGATTTATGATGCTCAGTTTGCAGTCAGTTCTGAGTATTATTAGTAACTACGCTCCAGTCCCTAAACCTAGTTACAGAAAGCGAATCAGACGCATTACGTATTCCAGGCCGTAGCAGCCGCGACTTGGAGACACCAGCTATGGTCACTTCCCAGACCGCTGTAGGATCACATCGGTTCGTCTTCTTCCTGCTGGTACTGTAACTGAGATTTGGCAACAAGGCAACGTATGTTTGGCAACTCTGTGATCGACGAGTTACTTCCTGGTGTGCACGGAATTAAGCCTCAAAGTTCACTTGATTTTACCTGTCATTTCCATTGAATAATCTGAGTTATTATCGCTTGAAGGGTAACAAAAGATTGAAAATTTACGGTTTTCAGCCCAGGAAAGTCGTTGCAGGTGGAAACCGCAACTAATCTCGACCTTCAAATAGCGGTTTACGAGTTCTAGTTACTATTGCCCTCGTAATAGGAAGCTAAGACCCATACCTCCTCGCCAGCTCTGTGGTAACGTGCTGACCTGTGAAAAAGCGTATGTTGCGGTTCGCAGTTCTAGTCTCACTGACTGTAACGTTTTTATCCCTTCTGTGAAAGAGCTACAAGCAGTCAGATCAAACATCAATAAGGAAATCGCAAGAAAATGCTTTCAGCTCATAGTGCAATGTTGAAAAACTTACAATGCTGCACAACAGGTACGGCCTCTTTCCGCTGCTGACAAGCGAATTTTGGGTTTCTAGGAATACGTAACTATATTTATGAAATTCCACATTTGCATACCTCTTGAGTATGACACAGCGTACCAATTAAACACAGACCCAATCAAAATCTAAGTGAGTAGTATTTTACTAATTCGTGTCGATAGAGGCATGCTTGTGTACAGATACTTTCAAATGGTTCAAATGGCTCTGAGCACTATGGGACTTAACAGCTATGGTCATCAGTCCCCTAGAACTTAGAACTACTTAAACCTAACTAACCTAAGGACATCACACAACACCCAGCCATCACGAGGCAGAGAAAATCCCTGACCCCGCCGAGAATCGAACCCGGGAACCCGTGCGTGGGAAGCGAGAACGCTACCGCACGACCACGAGATGCGGGCACAGATACTTTCGTCGTAAGGTTATCATGGTTAGTTTTATTTCATTTCTTATAATACAGTGCACAATTTTCGTAAGGTTTCCTTTAGTGTTGTTAAAACAATAGCAAACATGAGAGAGAAATTAATCATCAACGATATATGCGAATTCTCTGATGTTACCTATGACAGTCTGACAATGCACATGCAGTTTATTGATTACATGCATGTAGAAAACTTGTTCTGAGTTAAAGCTGTCAAACAAAGTTTGAAGAAGAAGAAAATATCACTACCACACGACGGCTAATGTAGAAAATACTTTTCTGACATATTATGGCACGATGCGCTCTCCCTGCACATCTTCGAGATGCATCTGCTGTCTGCTGTCTATTAAACCTGAATAGAACAAAATGTCACAGTAGTTAGCCCTTTTTCCACATGCGACTACTTTGGGTTGAGAAGTGAAGGGAATTATGTTCAAAGTTCCATTAGATTGATACCTTCAGCAGAGAGCAGAATTGCGCTTTAAAAAATGTAGCACTGAATGTATTCGAACTCGCGACGTCTTATCTATGCTACAAGCTGACGCGTAGCTACAGCAGCTCCAGAGCTCGGCAACTATTCCTCCAGAACTTTTGGATTCCACAGCACTGTGAGATTATGCATATGGCCAGGTCTTGACTTCTGAGAGACAAACAGTTACAGCTTTTCTTTTGGACTGAACGACGTTTTCTAGTAACAGATAGCGCAATAGAATAGCTCAAGTGGAAAGGAACACTTCCTATTTAAACTGCTGCATCCTACACTGTTGGCAGTTGTGTGTAGGTGGCAGTTACGTGATTTTATTTCTGTGATTACAAAATAGTCGAATGTATGCACTGGGTAGCCGAGGCAGCTAGTTCATGGCGATTCGGTCAACCAAGTAAATGAATTTACTGAACATGCTGCAAATTACTACAGGGAGCCTGTGTGTCAGAATTCTCATCCAGTATGGCGCAACTGCGTTACGATAGAAAAATGACTCGCAGAGAAAAGGATTTCGTGGTCTGTTGGACGGCTGGTAGATTGTTATACCTATGGTCTGGGTTCGATTCCCACTTCCGTCAATGATTTTAGATAGGGAGAGACAGATTCCATTCTCTCCTGGCTACACCAAGTGAAGGAGATATAATGGCTGCGTGGTCTGAAAATTCACATTAAAGATGATATTCCTTCTTTACCAAGTAGATGGTAGGTTGAACCACAATAAATTCTGGAGTGGCGACATGTAGAAACTTCCGGGTGTAGGTCGGCGTTACCTCGCTAAATTCACTTGACATTCGTTTTCCACATCGAAGACTCGTACGATATAATCCACTGCAAGATGACAAAATTAGAAAGTATATTTAATTTCTGGACTCCATGATCGGCGTTCTTCACATAAGTAACACCTGTTTGTGTGTGCATTCGGGAGGACGACGGTGCAATCCCGCGCCCGGCCATCCTGATTTAGGTTTTCAATGATTTCCCTAAATCGCTTCAGGCAAATGCCGGGATGGTTCCTTAGGAAGGGCACGGCCGATTTCCTTCCCCATCCTTCCCTAATCCGAGCTTGTGCTCCGTCTCTAATGACATCGTTGTCGACGGGACGTTAAAACAGTAATCTCCACCTCCTCTGTTCGTGTGTTTAAGGTTGCGTTTTGAGGCTCAGGCAACATCGCAGTGACTATAGTCCGCCTCTGGCTGCCAGTGTGTCGTTAGCTCAGAGGTTCCCTTGTGCGTTGCAGTGTTTGTACTATAAGACATAGTTCGAATCACGGTAGAAGCCGCTGACTACAACCTTTTATTTTCCATTTTAATTAATGGAGTTGCAAACTGCTAGTAAAAATTTCTTATGCGAAATCTGAAGAATGCCTTTAAACATCAATCTTCGTCCGATTTCGACTTAGTAAATTAAGTTAATATCATGGATTTCTGCTTTGCAAATTCCAAGGTGCTTCACTGTAAAATAGACCCTGAAAAGATTCAAACCGACTGTCAACGATATAAATTTGAGCTTTGTTCGTCATATAGGTCTAACATGTCAGAAGGTTGTTTATGAAGTGCACATGTTCATTAATGTAGTTACCTTCTTCTAAATTTTTGCAATAGCATTTAACTGTAGACGTTTTCTAAAACCGGCGTTAGCAATTCCTTTCCGTTCTCTGAAACCTTCAAAACGACAAATTTTTCTGGTTTAAATCTGATGACCTTAACTATCACTTCCGATCAACAATAAATACTTCATGAACCCATACATGGAACTCCAAATGTGCAGTGTTCCTGCACTGCTACAGAGCATGCATTGCAAGGTATTCACACAGTTTATCGCATAGACTTACCATAAGGAATGAAACAAGAACTGTAATACACTTTACACCACAGACGCTCACTCTGGCTTGACGAAAACATCCAAACATTGACCAAAAGTTGCACAAATAATTGAGTTTGAAAGGAAAAGAAACGAGGTATGAAGCATTTATAAATTCATCGAATGTAGTGAGGTGGTTTAATTTCGTCCCAGTCTACAAAATTAATTTCGGGCCATACTCAGCTCTTGCCGATTAATGTAATATAATACCCGCCTACTAATCAGGGCGTCTGTCTCCGTTGCTTTTGAGCGTGAATGGAAATTGTAGAAATTTTCTGTGGAGCAACATTTAATAATAAAGCGTTTTAAATCATCAAAAGCGATGAGCGGTAGCAGGCGCTTTCGATAAAGAACGGGGGAGTGCAGCGCCGCTGCTGTCGCCACGGCCGCTGCCAGTAGCCAACAAATGGATCCCGGAGCTTTGCCGCATACAGCGTCCAGAGGAGGACAGTCTGCAGGAAATCTGCCGCAAAATCGTTACTGGATAAAATTTTGATATCGGTGTGTCACAAAGCGAAATAGATTGAATCTGCACTACCATTACATTCACGTCTTCAGCATTCAGACAGAAGAGGCTATAAAAATATTTTATGCCAGCTGTTCTCGATCCACTGACATTATGAACAGAAAGAACGCACGCTACCGCTAGACCACAGGCGTAATCAGCCTAGAGTTTCTCTATCATGGGACAAGTTTTCCTCCAGGAAGTGCCGCAGTCTACAGTGTTGCCAGATTGTGCAGATAACCGGACTTAGAGAATTAGCGAGTTGGCCAGTTTTTTTGTCCCATGTCGCGATCGGCGCGGACTTAGCCTCTGAAGCGGCCGGCCGCCGGTCAAGTTTTATGTCAAAGAGTGTACACTACCAACTGCAACAAGGTTTGGTTATTCTCCCTTATGTGATAACAGGCGCTGAATGTTACTCTTCAAAAGTCTTGCTCAGAACTGTTTTCATACAATGAGGCTTCAAATTTTAACCCTTTACTACTCCAAGTCACTTCAGAAATTTACTTGCCTAATCTGTTGTTATTCCTTACCAATTTGCTTACCTTATTAACCCTCTTATTCCTACCCATTTTGATGCAGAAAAAAAAGGAAAAAAGTACAAACTGCAGAATGCATATGGGAACTGAACACAGGTTCTCTGCTTTCGAGCCAGATGCCTTGGTCGTTACATCAGTGGTGCTTTCATCTAACACTGCATACCTTATGGGTACAAAAGCGGAAGTTGAAAAAGTTTATTTACCAGATTTCTAGAAAAATATGCATTTTATGAACACACTAACATGTTGATGAAAAACGCTCGATTTTCAGCTATCTATTGATACCACCAGTTTTGTCAAAGACTCTGTGTGTGTGTGTGTGTGTGTGTGTGTGTGTGTGTGGAGGGGGCAGGCGTTGAGCCAAACTATCTAAAAGAGTTCTTAATTTTAGGTTGTACAAAAGCAACTTGCCAAATAAGAGCCAAATCGGCTGGCCGCGTTTGAGGCCTTCCCCTTGTAAATGTTTGAAATTGTTTGCGTGACATGTCTACGGACTTGTAAAATTTCTGTATGAGTTTGTGGATTTTGCAGCCTTTAACTGTGAACTACAGTTTGGTGCTGAAGAAAAGTAAATTCTTGAATGAGTTCATGGAGCTATCTGTCACTGCACTTGCAGCATTTAAACACATGTGAAATAAACATTTCATTCAGTGAACTGTAGCCACAATGTGATAGGACATTTTTATTTCACAAACCACAACCTGCCCACAATTCAGTCAGTTACCAGGAACATAGCAGAACAGTACTTTGGCAGTGCAAGAGGTGGGTACACTCCACCTACGCCCCAACATAGTAAACAAACTTTAAAGTCACACACTTTTATTAAGCTTTCAACATCCAAGGCTATTTATTACTATTATATAGTCACAACCCTAAACAAAGTCCAGTGAAAAAAAGAAAAATACAATCCATAAAAAATGCAATTTGCTGTTCATAATCTTGAGCCATTAAATTAGCAATAGTTTTTCTTAAAATACATGGCATTAATGACTTCTCTTTTCATGTATGAAGTATGGTAAACAAACCTAACCCTTACGTCTTGCCTCCTGCATCACCCAAGGAAAATCTGGAGGGGAACTGTCCAGTAGCAAATGGGTTCAGCCTGTGGCAGCGTTTAACTATATAGTCCCAACTGATGACCTAAGTGAATTCTACAGTACTGAACTGTAATTCCTCCGGAAATATGAGATTCCAGGAGACATTAGAGTCTCACAGGTCAACATCTATTTATCTTATTACCATATAAAAGTTGTATGTGTCAGTTCCTTAGAGAACAATTTGAAATTGTTACAATAGAACCAAATTCCATTTTTATGTCACTGTGTTTCTCAATTCACATATATTCATAATAAAAATATGGACCTTCACAACTGTCTGATCTAGGATTTCAATTTTTTTTTGAAACATGCCATTTTAAAGAAAATTTTAAGTAAATACAAAAGTTACAAATATCACTAACAGTTTTGTGTTTTACTTCATATACTTATGAAAAGGTGTGTTGTTGCCAAAAGATTTAACAAGACTACTACAGGTAGCTTGACTGTATCCAAATTGAATTAATGAACTGAAGCACAATACTATTAACCACTACACTTAGTAACATAAGAACCAAATGTAGTCAAACTGAACATGGCAAAATAAAGGCTTAAGTGAATGTTTATACCACATGAAGGGAGTGCTACTGCAGAAGCCTGACTGCAGCTGATTGCACGCAGAATATTACCACACTTTGTAGAAGCTATATTCAATTTCTAACTTCCCCAAAATCCAAACAGTGAAGATCACAATTTTATGGAACACACCATGTTTCACAATTATGCAGAATGGTGCTTCCTGGACTGCGTCCATCATTTAGGTAATAGAAGACTAGTGGCATAGCCCAGTATGATTCATGGCTCACACAAATGAAAACAAGCTATTACAATACATAGCACAAGTTAGTACAGTATGTGACTAAGAAAACACAACACCCCTGACTTGTGCTACCAAATTTTAAATGTAAACAGGCAATACATTTTTGTAGGTCTACATGTGAGGCGTATTTGCCACTGACGATATTTTACACACCATAATTACGACCTTTAAAAAAGAAAGTACCTGATTTCCTAGCACCGCCAAATGGTTGTTGTGCCACAACTGCTCCTGTCGATTTATCATTAATATAAAAGTTTCCAGCTCCATGGATGAGATAATCATGTGCTTTGGAAATGAATTCCCTGTAACCAAAAAATATTCAGTTAGAAATTGCTAGAACAGTTAAATGATACACAATTTTCATGCAGTAAAATTACAACTGAATGTACTATTTTAATCTGATTAACTGTGCTTCAGTCACCACTGTTTACAACTTTTAGAGTAAGTGCTGTTCTACATGCACTAATTTTTAGATTACAGACTTCCAACCAATACAATGAATGGGACTTATATTTCACCAAGTAAAAAACTTATTTTAGAAGACAACACCATCCATAGTTCTCTCTTGTCACTTAAAATGAAAGGCAGAACACTAGGAATTTTTAACAGTGTCCTCCTGTTGGAGCATACAATATCCCTTGCCGACAATGAGTGATACACCACAGTCAACACACATCACTAGGTCTTCCCACCAGAAGACGTTGATTGATTGACTGACTGACTGACTGATTTCAGAACCTTATTATTATCTACCTCCAACTGCTGATGTAACAATAAATTTCTGCAAAGATACTCAGAGAAGGTGCTTCTTTCACTGTTGCAGGTAACTTTCCTTCTCACAGACTTACCCTGGTACCCAGCAGAATAACACTGCCTTTCCTTGGATCTGTTTGTGTTGGAGTGTGTCTCGAGGAGTCTGTATGGACCCCTCTGTTGTGTTAATTTGTTGTACTGATAGCAAAGTATTTACACAATCAGACCATATGAGGAACTTTGCTTTCACTCTAATTAAAGGATCATTTTTGTGAATTTAAGCTCTTTGCTCCATACAATACATGTATTTAGTACATCAATCTTAGACAAGCTAAAACAATAGATGAGAATACCAAATCCCATTACCCAATTTAAACTCTGCTATGTATAGTGAAGTAAAGTTACTATTTTGTTTTAAAATATTAGTGAATATACACTTAAAATCATGACCAAGCATCCACAATTTCTTATTCTGAATCACGACTAAAAATCATTGGATCTTCTAAGGAGCCATGGTGGTAATCTATGCCAAGCCTCTCTAGAATTTATCTGAGCTTAAAATTTCTAGACGCAAAATACTAATGATGGGGCAGAACCACTTTCTGCACTTCATGCACATGCTCAAACTTTCATTCAACCAATGAGGAAGTCATTCACTGCCTCATACCAGGTGTGTAGAGCTGTACCACATATTCATTGGAATCCTTTGTTCATTTGAAATGACTAAATATATTTAGAAAAGTAGCTATACCAAGTTTTTGATGAAAGCTTGGCGATTCTGAAAGCAGTAGTTTGTAAGATGCAGCAGGATTTTGGTGATAATGCTATGCAGTAAACAGAAAGAGAATTAACCAGATTCTAGATGGCTACACACCAGTAGTCACCAGTACTTGCATTGCACCTGTTGTTGACAAAGTGCAAATTCTGACAAAGGAATATAATTGTTCAACTATACACGAGATCACAGAATAGGTCAGGACCGATTAAGATCCTGTGCATGAAATATTATGCAACAATCTGAACATACTGGATACTGTAGACATAAATTCAGAATCCCTTAACATCGTTATAACTGGCAATGAGTCACAGGTGTACAGGTAACACCTGGAAACAAAAGCACAGTCATCACAACGGAAGCATTTCCCGCTCTCCAACAATGAAGAGAGCATAACTGGTGTGAAGCAAGATAAAAGTTACACTGAGTGTTTTCTTTGATAGCTACTGAAATGTGCATTTGAAGGATAGTAACAAAAGTAGTAGGAAGTAGAAGCTCTCGGGTATCTCTGTAACTTAGTTTGATGCACAAACGCAGATCATTACATGGTGAAAACCACAAGGTGTGTCTGAAACGTTTGGTGAACAGTTCCATATGTTAAAAACTGAGTTGGTTAGGGTGAGGCACCCACGGATACACACTGAGATACATCACCAAGTGTCTGTAGCTCATGGTTTAGTGGCTAGCATTGATGCCTCTTGATAACAGGATCCCGGGTTTGATTCCCAGTTGGGTCGGTGATTTTCTCTGCTCAGGGACTGGTTGTTTGTTTTGTCCTCATCATTTCATAATCATTCAGGAAAGTGGCAAGACTGGACAGTGAAAAGATTGGGAATTTGCACAGATGCTGATAACCACGCAGTTGAACACACCACAAACCAGATATCATCAATGCCCCCTATTGTGTCCTCTATTGTGCAAATCGCCAAAGTGAAGTAGTGGTGCTTGTTGAGACCATGCTGTCAGTCAGTATGAGAACTTGTGTCATTGCAAAGTAGAGTAACATGTTAACATTAAGCTTTACTTCAAATTATGGAAAATGATGGCGGACTCTTTTGGAATGTTAGTGCACATATACAGCATTGAAGCAGTGAGTAAAAACTGTACATTTGAATGGTTTACAGCTATATCTGTGAGTAGCCAGACATCCGTGCATGTGTCAGAACCCAGGAGAAAAACACCGAGAGCTGCAAGGCAGAAGGGCCACCTGAGAAAGAGAACATGACACCGAGCTATAGCCAAACTATGCATGGCTGACTGATGGTGGAAAGGAGAAAACCTAAGCAACCGATGTCAACAACAAAGTGCAAAGCAGAAACCCTCACCACAATGGTGTCAACACATCAAGAGCAAAGAGAGAGACAGTCTGAATCATAACCAGAGAGAAAGACCAAGTGCCAAGTGAGATAGTTATAGAATAGTCCATACTACAATGATGATGATGATGATTATGATGATGATCGACAATATGAGACGCGAATACAGAACTGACTGACTGTTTTCTGGGCAGCCATATTTATATTGGCCACAAGAGCCACTAGTGGCTGGCATATTCACATGGCGGGACAAGTGGTACACGCAAGCAGTGAGTGCAGTGCTGCAGCGAGACTGCGTCTCCTAATGGCCACCTAGGTCAATTTCCTCTGGCGGGCATTCAACTTATGTGCAGCCTGATACCAGAGCTTTACAGACAGATGAGCCATGTTCAGACCGACTGTCAGCAAACAGATATCCCAGACAATATCAAATGAGTGTGACGGATGATTGTGGATGTGTGGTGGCTGTCTTTGAGAATGATAATGGAAGAGTTGAGGGCAAGCAAATACAGTCTAATCACAATTTTTCACAAACGTGTTCAGCACACGTTGACAGATGAGCAGAAGCAAACTGATGGAAAAGTCCAGAGATTTCATTGACATCTGTGACCGGAATCTGCAGCTTTTAGAAACCACCATTACAAGACTTAAGAGCTGGCGATACCAATATGATGCAGAGGCCAAATGACATTTAATAGCATTGTGTTCATTTCTTCTTCAATTCCTAAAAAAAGTCTGCTAACAAAACCCAAGATTAAGACAATGTTGACTGCCTTTTTTGACAGCAAGGGCCTGATTCATCATGAATTTCTACCCCAGTATCAAACTGCCAATGCATAAATTTACAAGGGAGTTTTGAAATAGCTGCTGCAATGCATCTGGCAGGTTTGGCTAGAACTTTACTTGAGTGGACAGTGGAATTTCCTCCACAATGTCTTTCCACACACTGCGGTCAGCTTGCTCAACTTTCCAGTCAATGCAAAGTGACTGTACTTCAAAATCCTCGTTATTCTCCAGATTTGGCACCAGCTGACTTTTTGTACCTCCACCTTAAATTGGCCTGAAAGACTTGCGGTTCACAGTTGTTGGTTACATCCAACAAACACATGACTGTGGTTCTTAGAGTGATTCCACAAGAAGTGTTTGCTGACAGTTTGCTACAGCATTGCAACTGGTGCCAAAAGTGTGTTGCAGCTAATGGTGATGACTCTGAAGACCAGTAAAAGTAATTTTGTTTGTAATGCTTGTTTCCTTGCAACTCATTCATTGATTCCAAACTAGTTTTGATGTTGAGAAGTGGAATTATAGTGTAGCGAGATTCTTTTGCTCGAGACACATTTCTCCTTGCACCTGTTATTCATTTATAGAATTGACGAATCTACTGAAAGGATACAGTGGTAAGAGGGAGGATGTGAAACAACAGTGGAGCTACAGCCCATTTCAAAAGAAGTCTTCTGCAAGTGTTTCCAGCAGTGGAAGGGTCAGTGAGCTAGGTGGCCAGAAGCTCCAGGACACTGTTCACAGAGCCATTTAACCAATCCTCCTTCCCAAACTCCAAATGCAAATGGAATGGGAAGGAATCTTAATAGATAATGAAATTGGAAGTTCCATTTGTCATGCACTTCACTGTCGTCTGCAGAACATAAGATGTAGAACCATGTTAGGTATGCAATATATTTTTCCAAGACAAAGGGCAGTACTTTTTAAACTGACCTTTATTATTACAGTTTGCTATACCTACCGGTAATGCTAAAAGGCACTTTCAGGTTAAAATCCCAACAGACTCTGTGGATTTTAAATGGTTATTAATGAAATGATCACAGGACGATGACTCAAATTATCAGAAAGTATTTCCACTCACCACTCGAAGAAATGTTCTGCAAAGAAGAGTCACAAAAGAATATGTAGCCATTCCTTAATGCCTAAGGCCTCTGGCATGGTCAGGTTGTCCAGGGTAGTGGGGCAACTCCTGAATTCGCAGTGCAGTGAACTAATAAGACTAAGATGTGCTGGCCATGATGTAATGGGGATGTTCTGATCATGATCGTTAGGTATGTAATATACCTTAATTAGGAGTGATAAAGAGAGAGGACATCAGAAGAAGGGAGGGAGGGAGGGAGGGAGGGAGGGAGGGAGAGGGAGAGAGAGAGAGAGAGAGAGAGAGAGAGAGAGAGAGAGAGAGAGAGAGAGAGTCGGATAGAAGTTTGAACCTCTATTCGCCCAAAATACAGGCCAAACATCTTCATTACTGCAGCACCTTTGAGTTTGTCAGATCAAGTAACCTGAGCTGGGGCTGTTCAGAGCCATTAGAGCTGTCATGGTAATCTCCATGGATTTCTCTCTCTCTCTCTCTCTCTCTCTCTCTCTCTCTCTCTCTCTCTTTTTGCCGTCATACCATACAACAAAAAATTGATCAACATACATTTGAAATTATTGTTATTAATATTAAATACATACATATTACGTGCCATCATTTAGAGATTATTGGAAAGGTCTGAATGCACCATGGCAGCCAATTTACTGTAAGGTTTTTTGTGTGAAACGCCCTTTGTATTTTATGTGCTGTGAGCTGGCATCGCACGAGGGATGGCCATAAAGTTTTGATTAAACCTCAAAAAACTATTTACTCTTCAATGCAAGACTTTTTTTGTCGGGGAGCTGGATTGTAGTAGTTTGCGTTTTTACTGTTCAGAATATCTTCCAACTCAAAAACTACCTTATCACCATTCTTGAAACATGCAAAACTTCTTCAAACAAGGAAAGAGGATGAAGTCACTTGGTGCCAAAACCAAGAACGACATTCTGGTCATATGGTCCTGTAACAGTTTGCCCCTTGCAAGCATGGTTTGCCCATTACAAGCATCATCTGTTAGCAACACACCAAGCAGTCCCAAAAATCACTCAGCATCATGTTGTCTGATTATGGATGAGTTTCTGCTTGTTTCGACAGTGAGAAATCTACAAGTTTCCACTGCTTGCTTTACTTCTTCGCCCCAAGATCATAGTGACACCTAGACATGCGTAGCACTCATCTATGTGATTATTTATTGATTTAATCTATGTGCGCTGATAGTACACAGTGTGTTACAGATGTCTCATAAACTTTGTTAACATTGTTAACATATAGTATGGACAGATTATGGTACTATAATACATTGCCACAGACTGACTAAATTACCTTCACTTAACAGTTCATGTCCTGCACTTAAACATAACCAGCAAGATTTATTTTGCTGGTATTCTTTAACAGAATAAAAAGCAATGATACTGCAATTAGGACTTCATGGCTCTGCTAAATTGTATGATATATTCAGTACACTTAATAATGTGGAAAGCATGTTGAACAGCTGGATGCCCATGCATAATGCTCTCTTTTTACAAAGTTGAGTGTTTCTGTGTCACACAGAGAGTTGAGTTTCTTCTGGTGTTGTGTTTGTGTATTTCATTATTTTTTGAGGCTGGGTTCAACTGGCACTGTGATTTTTTAAAAAAATAGTCTTCAGAACGTATAGACAAGGTAGTGTTAGGGTCTCCAGCTTCCTGAAGATGGATTTGCAGGAGTCTCTAGGTTTGCTGCCATTAATTATCCTCAAACTCTCTTCTGGACTTTGAAAGTGCACAGGGCAATTGAAGAATTTCCCCTAGAATGTCACTCCATATTTTAGGTGGGCCTGTATGGAAGTTGTTGAGAGAGGTGTGCATTTTGTGTGATGTGAAAATTCATGGAAACTGTCTTTTTATTGTTGATGGTTACTTTGGTGTTAGTAGCTCAGCTGCTGAGTTCTCCCCTTTGAGGAGTACAATTGTGTCATCAGCAAATATTATGGTCTTGTGTTTATATACACTCAGGCTCAAATACTTAATATACAGGAGGATTAGTAGAAGTCCTAATACTGAGCCCTTTGACACATCTTGTTTAACAGTGTAACAACTAGATAGGATTTCGGTTATTGAATTAAGCTGTTTGTTAGTGTACTTCATGCTGACTTTCTGTATGTGACTGCTTAGGAACAATGCAATGCTTCATTGGCCAATCTTCTGATACCATATTGTTAAATCTGTTCCAGAAATATTCTGTGATCTGCTCTGTTAAAAGCCTTTGGCAGATCTACAAATATTCCTGTTGTGGACTGTTTTGTATGTAATAGATCTACTGGATAGTTGTTATTAAAGCACAGCTACTTGTGGAGGTCCAATGGGCCGTAATTATCGTACGGCAGTGAAACTTGATAAATATTCTAATGCTTTACTTCGGAACCTATTTATGCTGGAAGACAAATTGGTTACAATTTTGGCCATCAGGTGCAAATCTGGCACTGTGAATGCAGGGAAGATGTATAGAAATGTTTCCAGGTGTAATGGATAGGGAGTGGAAAAATTCACATGTTGCGATAAATGCAAAATAGATGTGAATTCTGCTTCAAAATGAAAAATCACAAAATTCTCTATCAGACACTATTTCATGGTAAATTGTACCCAGATGAACTACTTTATCAGAGACAGTGTGAAATACCTCTACTTTCTGCATATAAATATCGAAAATGTAGCCAATTTTCAGTTACTGGTATTGTACATTATCTGGCGAGGCCCAATTTGGAAAGATAATACACAACCCTTACAACACCAGAAGAGATTGGTAATCCGTGTGTCGGTTCTGCTTTCGCAGAACACAGGTGTAAGCTGTTGTCCTGTGAGAGAGAGGTGGTGCTTGTTTCCCCTCTAGCAGTCAAAAATCTAACTGTTTATGCCCTTAGCAGTCTGGCACTATACAGTGTCTGCACTCTGCACTATAGCATCTGGAAAATGAAATCCGTAAAGCTTTTCTACTGCACCAAATGTTAAAATAGTTACTTTCAGTTCTACTTCTACACTAAATGCCTTGTCAGTTCTATCTGTGGTGTGGACCGCACTGCTACAAACGCCTACAAAAGGTTGAACTTAATATTGTGCAGATTTTCTAATCGTAAAATTGGACGGGAAAAGGAAAATAATGTCCAGAAACACCTTAAATCAGAGGCACATTCAGTTCACTGATGGGAAAATGTCACTCTTTACAATATAACAAACATTTGTTGAAAGCTTAAATAGAGCCAAATGAAGAAAACAAAGGCCATTTCTGAACAAATGCTGTTGAAGTTCTTACGAAACCAAACATTCCAATAAAAAAAGCTCGCAATCAGCATTTTTTAAAACAGTTAATTTCAAAGAACTAAGGCTTTGCTTGCCTTCAACAATATAATGTGACAACCTTTTAAATTTGTGGATCTAATCATTTACAAAAAACCAAAAAAATTGAAATTTTGGCAATAATAGAAGCAAATTTTACCAAAAATAGAGGCTACATTTTCTGGTTCCCTAATGGAATAGCAATGGGACAGGAGCAGAAAAGGTCAAACATGTGAGACAGGCAAAATGTTGATTTTATTACTAAATACTGCTTACACAATTTGTTCACCATGAGCACCGGAGATGTAAACGACGTGCTGCATCTTTAAAATCATGTGATCACAGCAGTTCCAGTGGATGGTGGGCTCCATGTGGTTCCCAAGTTGTGCAGCCACCATAAACCATAAAATTACCCAATCAGTATCAACCAGTCGCAAAATCATGTTTTATTTATTTACTTTTGCAAATCAGTTTCAACTGATTAACAGCCATCATCGGTGCTTTCAACGAATATGTGCCCTGAGTAGTAACACAGTCTTAAGCAGAGGTCAAACATAAAATTATGTTTGACTTCTGCTTAAGCAGAGGTCAAACATAAAATTATGTTTGACTTCTGCATAAGACAGTGTTACTACTAAGGGCACATATTCGTTGACAGCACCGATGATGGCTGTTAATCAGTTGAAATTGATTTGCAAAAGTAAATAAATAAAATATGATTTTGCGACTGGTTGCTGCTTATTTGAGCACCGATGATGGCCGTCAATCAGTTGAAATCAATTTGCAAAAGTAAATAAATAAAATATGATTTTGTGACTGGTTGCTGCTTATTTGGTAATTTTATAGTTCCAGTGGAATCTGAGCAACGTGTCACCGTATACTGGCCTTCAGGTCCCGTGGAGACAGAACATGTCCCTGGTAAATGGATTCTTTTAAACATCACCAGAGCCAAAAGTCACATAGACTCAGACCAGGCAATCCTTCAGGCCTTACAACTGGAAAATCTCTGGAGATAACATGTTAATGGAAGGTCACATTAAGCAGATCTTTCACTGGGCGAGTGACATGTGGTGTTGTCCCACCTTGCCTAAAAACAGTGGTTTCCACACTGTTGTGCTCTTTCAAAGAAGGAATCACCTGCTGTACAATGAGTTCTCAATAACATGCAGATGTAACAGTATACCTGACAGGCCTTTTGGGCATGTTCTCTTCAAAGAAGAATGAACCAAGAATAAAGGTACTTGTGAATCCACACAACATAGTAACATACGGGGAGTACAATGACTCTTTATGCACAGCATACAGTTTAACAGTACCCCATATGTGACAGTTGTTTGTATTCACTGCACCATGTAGTGTAAAATGTGCCTCCCACATTTCATTAGCTTTGATCTGTGCCAGAGACTGAAGAGCAAATTCAAGATGCTGCTGCGGATCATGAGGTTTTAGTTGCTGCATCATCTGTATCTTTCCATACTGTTGACCATGGGATGGCCAAGTTTCGTGACACTGCATGAGCACTAGCACTACCCAGGGCATGTGCTGCATGGTCAGTTACAGTAACAGCCACCTTGTCAATGATTTCCACGGGGATAGGACATCTTCCTCCTCCAGGTGCCACACCAGTCTCACACGTGTTTCTGAATTTTGTTATCGCCTTCTTTACATCATATAATGATGTCAGAGGTCTCCTCAGACCTTCCAGTTGGCTATCCTCTCTCAATCCAGCACTATAATTGCTGCCATTCACACAAAACGGTTTCACTAACAGCGCTTGGTCTCTCTTCTCAATAGCCATATGGTTTACTCATGTTATGGCTTGTGAAGTGGACGTCACACTGCCATAAAAACAGTCTACAGTGCCAATTTCCACATGGTGGGCACAACTGGAACTTTTTTTTCCAGTGTAAATCGGTTCCACATCAACACATTAGCAAATCTACCACATTTCACTGCCATACAATAACTACAGTCTACAATGGACCTCCGTGAGTAGAAACACTTTGAGTATAGCCACCTGGTAGTATCGTATTAATGCAGTCACATACTGCTCTTTTTGTAGATTTATTGTTTCTAAACCCATTTTGGGATAAACTCTGTAAACCTTTTTTATCTATGAAGCCCATCAGTTGTTTGTGCATAATTTTTTTCAAATATTGTACAGAACCAGGATGAAACCGCGATAGGCCTAGAGTTGTTCATGTCTTTTTCATCACCTATTTTGAAAACAGGAATTACTTTAGGCAGTTCCAGTGCTTCTGGGAAAGGATCTGCCTGGAGAAAACAATCACAGAGGTGAGTCAGTGGTTCAGCAATAGCATGCACACAATTTTTGATGACTGTTGGTGGAATGCCATAAATGCCAGCTGAATATGAATTTTTCAGCACTCTGTGGCCTTTTGCAACATCATTTTCCATGACTGTAGTAATGAATACTAACTCTGTACATGTGTGATATTTCTGCTTTGCTGGTTGGTATTTTGTGTTTGGATTAATTTTTACCAATTTTTCAGCTATGCTTGTAAAGAATTTGTCGAATGTGTTCACCACAGCTTTAGTATTAGATATAAATTCACTGTTGTGTTTAACTTCTATCGTGGTATGTGTAACTTTTTTTTTTACTCTCTTTCCCTTTTCATAATATTCTACACTACTTTCACTTTGTTGTTGGATTTGGCAATGTACTCGTCATTGTGCATCCTTGTAGCATGTCTTTTCACACTTCTTAGTATACATGTGGTGCTTTTGTAATATTTGATTGTTGAGGGGAGTCATTACTTGGTTTACATAACATATGGAGAATTCTCTTACTTTTGCAAGAGGTTTTTATAGCTAGCGTAATTCAGTTCTCTTGCTACTGTTACTCATTCCTGTGTAAAATCCTTTTCGAAATGGTTTACCACTGTGTAAATAAGTATGTTGCATTCTATGCTGACATCATTGGCTGCATACATCTCTGTCCACTTTTCTTTACTTAAGAAGGTATTTAGTTTGTTTAAGTTCCCTGGAGTGTACTACCTATGTAAAGTTTAATGTGGGATTGGGTTTGAGGTATCTGGTAGTATTGACATCTAGTATGACAACTAGGTGAGCAAGGAATCCTGTATTGTATACTTCCAGTGTTGCACTAAGTTTATTTCTATTTGCAAGAATTTGGTCTATGGCTGTCTTTGATGTAGGTGTTATTCTACTGGCCTTATTTACAAGCTCATGCAGATGGTAAGATCTTGCAGTGTTAAGCAATGTCTCCTTGTTTCTATTTTCAGTAAGGAAGTAAATATTAAAGTCACCCCATATAATGACAATCATATTTCCACCGAGTTATTTTGATAAAAGAAGAATGTCCAATTTGAGCAGGAAATCGTGAATATTACTGGAGGGGGAATGGTAAATTTGAACTACAATGGGATTTAGATTTGCAAGTTTTATGGCTGCACTTTAAAAAGCTATTGTCTACTCCTATTTCCTTTCTGGAAAGGGGGAGGGGTGTCAGAAAGTTTTCATTTGGTCTCTGTGACTTCTTTACCTATTTGTCTAGTGTTGGTTGCACAGTATAACCACTATTGCCCTTTATCTTATGGCTTGTTTGGCTTGACCCATTTGCTTATAGGTAGCTGCTTTTTGGTTTCTGACTTCCAGATTCATATTGTCTCCCATAGTCACCAGGAAGGCCAATCGATTGCAAATAATCTCCTTAGCACATTTGTTCAGGTGAAACTTGTGTGTTGTGAAGTTGTTTCTGGTTAGTCTCTCTATTTCAAAGTTCACAGCAACTCTTTTTTTTTTTTAAGACACATTTTGCATCACTGAGTAACTGAATCAAGGCAGAGGTTTGCACTATTAATTTTTCTATTTAAAATGTGTACACCATATCTCCTGGGTATAGAATGGATAATAATATTCATTTTGTGACTTAGAGTGCCTATTGGTTCAAATGGTTCTACCACATGCTTCATCATTAGTTCAAGAGGTTTGTCAGTGCCATTTCAATCCCCATTACAACCACAGTATCCCACGTACAGTAGCTTCATGTCAGGTTTGTGCATTATTTACCACCTCTTTTAGAGAAGCACCAGTTTTCACTATGCTTTTTACTTGGTATGCCGGCTGCAGTGGTCTCGCGGTTCTAGGCGCTCAGTCCGGAACCGCGCGACTGCTACGGTCGCAAGTTCGAATCCTGCATTGGGCATGGATGTGTGTGATGTCCTTAGGTTAGTTAGGTTTAAGTAGTTCTAAGTTCTAGGGGACTGATGACCACAGATGTTAAGTCCCATAGTGCTCAGAGCAATTTGAACCATTTGAACTTGGTATGAGGGTCCTAGTTTGCCTTGCAGTATTTGCGCACAGTCTCTTCCATAACTGTGACATAATGTTAGTACTCCACTTTTTTCCAAGATTTTTTTGGTAGGTAACAGTCTGTTATTTCTTTTTTGTTTTTGTCTTGCACACATTTGGTAGATAGTTTTGCTCATTGGCAGATCGCTCATACACAGTGTGGCTGATTGCTAATTATTTTTGCGTTAAATCTTGTATGATATTGAACTGTATACTTTCTCTAATGCATCCTGCACCATCTGGTTATCAGACATTACAGGTCTTTTATCACTGTTTGGATCTGTTTCATATTGGCCTACTGTCACATTAGATTTTTGTAATGTGGAAGTGTAGGCAACACTCGATAATGTTGGCAATCAATAGTGGGTTTTGAGCATAATTTATGGCATGACTATTTCTCGGAATTTGCTGTACCGGCAGACATCACTTTTTGCTACTGATATGTCTATTTGGAGCATGGGATACAAGTTCATAAGTTTTGGTCCACTCAAGTACATTACACTTCTCTTCCAGATCTTGACAGGTGGCTAAAGGAGTTATATGGATCAGTCCAATTCAGGTGCCACATTTTCACTGTGTGTGTGTGTGTGTGTGTGTGTGTGTGTGTGTGTGTGTGTGTGTGTGTGTGTGTGTGTGTAGGGGTGGGGGTTGAAAGGGTGCTAGTTCAGTGGGCAAAGGCTTTCGTCATGTGAGGTGTTGAAAACTTATCTGTGACTGAATTTCAATTTTTCCACTGTTGCCTCATTTGTGATATGTGAGTCTCAACTACCAGGGCCTCCACTTCTCTTGTGATTCCTGGTTCTTCACAGAGTGATGGTCTGTCACTTTGTTGTTTGACATTCATACTTGTTGACCACACTCGAAGAGGCTGTGCCACATACCACTGAGTCATATTATGCTGCATTTTTACCATACACTTCGATCTGCATGGATTGTTGCGGCACTGTTTCTTCCAAATTCATAAAATGAACTACCACACATTATTTCAGTTTACCAATAGGCTGCATCATTTTGTGTTGGCTCCTCTAGCATTGTATTATGGTACCGTGGAAGAACTTCAGGACTGCAGACATGTACTTGCAAACAAACAAAAAGTTAATTATGAACTTTCTTTCTTTCTTCTTCTTCTTTTTTTTTAGGTGATAATTTCCTGTTCATTCGGACATGTCCAAAAGAACACACACCACATATAGGCGAGTAGCCAACAATCTCTTCAGTGCAGATGCACAACAGGCTCTAACTGTTATGGGAATCGGTGAAATGCCGCGAGTAATGATAATAATCGACAAGGGGCACTACATTAGTACTGTGTGGGTAAGTTGAGAATTTGGGTCTGACAAGAGGTGTGCTAGGGTAGTCCTTGCAGTTACAGTGACCAATTGGTCAAGACGGCTTAGTGGTCACAGCATCTGCCTAGTAAGCAGGAGGCCCATGTTTGAATTTTAGTCCTGCACAAATTTTCAACCTACCACATTGATTTCGATTAATTCGCACTGGCAACCAATGCATGTAATTCCTTTGTGTCTTAATTAAAACTTTTGACTATCCCTTGCATAGTGAGATCCCTAATAAGTGGGACAGGGAACATTAATTTTTTCATAAATTGGTGTTGACTGTAGGAACTCACCTACGTGTGCTGGTTTGATCAGGCTGGCTGACTGTTTTGTGTATTTAATATATTTGTGGTTTCACTGAACAGCTGTTTTATTTGACATCTCTGAACAAACTTTGCCAACAGAGCCATAAATCATTCACTCAGACTGAATAAAGAGATTCTATTGCTAAAATAGGTGTTGTCCTATAAACTCCTGTACCATATGAAAATGAAATATGGCAGACAGGCATAGAGGAGGTGGGGGAGGTGGTGAAGGAGGGGGGGGGGGGAGATGGAAACACACTCCCACATGATAAAATTAATGCCAGAGTTGTTTGCAGAATACAAATGTACACACCCATGTCAAACAACTATCAGTAAACCTTTGTGTAAGTTCAAAACTATACAATTTTATAGTTGTGGTAAATGTCTTAATTGCATGTGGGAAAGATTTGGTCAGTAGATCAGGTTAACTGTTGAGTAACTCCAGTTTTAGGTAGCGTGCTACTTCCATTTACCTCAGGTACCACCATATGAGCTGGCATGCAACCTGAACCTGACAGGAGAATATCTATTTCACAGATCCTGTCACCTGGTGAATTAATCTGATTTTCCAACTAGTGAGCTGCTTCCAGTTATCTACAGTGTTGTCATAGAAGGCAGTGAAGAAACTGATAATGTGCTCATTCGATGAAAGTCAGCGGATAAGATACTGACACTGTGTGTTCTAATATATTTCACATGCTATACAGAGAAGAGGATACACAAGTGCTTCATACAAGATTATTATTACAATTATAATCAGAAAATAAATTTTTTTTAGATGTGTTAAAATGGGTCTTGGATATGTGTTCTATGACACATGTTGTAACACAGCAGACAGTAGAGACCCAAGCTGGTTTGTTTTGGTAAGGTGAAGCAGTACACGTGCACACACTATGGTGCAGCCACTAGGCAGTGCGCCACCCTTAACTTGACAGGGAGGCCGAGGAAGCATGGTGACCCTGCTAGCAGGAGACACTCGGCACACCTGGTCCTTACATATTCCATTAAGTGCCTCTGAAGATATGCTTATGAGAATATCTGGAGCAGCATCTAGTCCACAGCCCTGCTGGGTCGATGGACAAATTGCTTGATTTTGTGGAGCACACAGATAATGTGATATGTTACAGGACTGACAGAAGTAACCATCAAAACAATAATGGAAAGAAACAGAAATAAAGGAACTGGAAGTGAGTGAAAAATTCAGATAGGGAATGATGCCAGCAGGACGAGTATAATCATCAACAAAAACTCAAGAAATCCTGGAATTCATCGGCATAATAGATATGTAGATGAAAGCAGGCATATTGGCAATGGGCAGCAGAATAACATTCAACGAAGGTAACAGCTGAGAAACTAAGTTTTCTTTAGGCTGGGGTAGAAAATGGAGCAGGACAAACTTTGCAAAGCACTGGAAAAGTGATGAGACACGTGGCAGTAGCCTTTACAAGGCAGAACAAGAGGCAAAGATATTTGCTACAGAGGCTGTGAAGGGCAACACGAAATTATGGGAAGGTTGGAGACAGTACAAACATAGAGGTAAAAGAAAGCAGAAGCAATGTAGAATGTCAGTGGACGTAGACTTAAATTGCCTATTGAATCGAGAAGATTGTGATGAATATGATTTGGTAGGTTTGGCAACACTACAGGCGAACAATCAGGCAAGTGAATTTGTGATGTTAAGATGGCTAAGGCAATGTTTCTTTGGGTGTGTCATGGGCAGAGAGAGTTCCAGAGTTACATACTATATGTAGTACCAAATGGATGTGGAACCTGTGGCTACAGATACAGGGGTCAGGCATCCAATGGAGCTTATGTGTGCTGGTAAAAATAATACCACCGTACAGCAGGATTCTGCAGTGAACCTTATAGCAGATTCAGCAAAGGGCCTGCTGGAATCTGTTCATCATGAAAATAACATAAGCACTGCTAACAGCCGTGATGAAATTATGATGAGAGTGAGCAGTTTGTTGTCGATGATAATCTACTCACTGGGTAGTTCAGCAAAGATTAATGTGATTACGAACATAGTGATTACAATGCACAGGCCAGAATGGAGATGATGTGGGCAACAGAGAAATATGGTGATTGGTACAAATTTCCTGGCAAAGCAAGTGGGTAACATCACTTGCAAGCACCGGTTTATAGAACTGGATACTGGTGTAAACTGATGTATTTCAGGTTCAAAGGTGCACTTGCAGGAGCAAAAATGATGGCGAGATTGTGTTCAGATGATACGTATCGGCAACTCTGTGTGTGTGTGTGTGTGTGTGTGTGTGTGTGTGTGTGTGTGTGTGTGTGTGTGTGTGTGTAAATATGGTAATTAAGACACAGAATTAATTTTGGTATATGGAGGTGGTGAGGGTTTTCACATAGTTGTTTTTGCTTTACTCTCCCTATGATTTCTTTACTGTATAAATTTGGTTTGCACAGGGGGGAGAGGCTTCATATATCCTCACATATGAGGGCCGTGACTGAGATTTAGTTGAGTAGTTCATGGGTTGCTTTGTTTCTTTTGTAGTGAATGGTCTAGTAGGCACAACACGAGGGTGATGCAGCAATGATGGCTGCACAGAAGCTACCACCACCTGAGGAAAGTGTGCATGAACATCGGACGAAATGCAAGCAATTCACAGGTGGTGGTGGTGGTTGTTAGTGTTTAATGTCCTGTCAACAACGATGTCATTAGAGACGGAGCGCAACCTCGGGTTAGGGAAGGATTGGCAAGGAAATCGGCCGTGCCCTTTCAAAGGAACCATCCCGGCATTTGCCTGAAACGATTTAGGGAAATCACGGAAAACCTAAATCAGGATGGCCGGAGACGGGATTGAACCGTCGTCCTCCCGAATGCGAGTCCAGTGTGCTAACCACTGCGCCACCTCGCTCGGTAAGCAATTCACAGCATACCATAGAGTGAGTTAAATGTAAGTTCAGTGCTTTGTAACATGGGTAACATCAGAAGATGCATGATAACTGCATACATACATACAATCACAAAATGACATTCATAGACTGAAAGAGGCATTTGTTCCCGCGAAATGGTTTTTTTAAAATTAGCCAGTTTATTCTTTGTTCAGCTCAATCTGTACAATTTTTAGCACAGGTACCGATTGGAACTCTTAACGCAGTCTCTGTAATTAAATGTCTTTTTTCTCATTCGCAAAGTGTTATGCAGACATACACACAGTTACACATGAGGTTAAGTGTTTGTTTATGTTTTGGTATGGGAATGTGTTGTTCTAAGTGAGATTAAGAGTGTTTCTCTCACAAATTTCTGATACATGTTCGGATTATAAAGTACCAGAAACTAGCCACAAATGCGACTCTGCTAATGCCCAAATTGTTACACTTATATTTATGTAGTTTACTGACGGCTCTATGGAACTCTTTTGGTGAGACTGCATATTTTGGTACTAGTTTCCATGTCTTATTCACTGTGTAAAAGATTAGGTAATCGGAAGCATCAGAACATGATGGAAAGTAGAGAGATCCAAGAGGGTTCGTTTAAGTGCGGCAGTTGGTGCACACATTGTAGTGTGGCCACTGGCTGACATGCTGCTCTGACACTTGACAGGGAGTCCGAGAAGGCATGGTACCCCCATGAGGGAAGAGGCATTTGATGCACCTAGTCCTGTCAAATTCACGTGAGTGGATATAATGTCACATCCACCCTGCAGCCTGCACAGTGGACTAGACAACAATATGCATGTTTACGCGTGTGTAAGTAAACCATAAAAATTACAGCAGAGTATGATATACAAATTTGAAGAGCACAGCTAAATGATTCAACTTACATACAGGTCAACTATTCAAATGCTATATTTAATTAGATATTCAGCCAAGAAAGTGTCTGTAATTAACTTCCACATTATCTTTAATAACATTGTAATAATTTACTACAAAAAAGAGATCAATCAACCATATAAAAGTGCTCATCAAGGTACCTCAAGTGAGCTGCTTACAAGTTTATTCACATACTAAATTAGCCAATGACAGACAAATGAATCAGATGTTTAATTAAAGTCAGTATAATTAATTACAGAAAGACAGATCCACAAACAGCATGGCAGTGTGTGTTGGTATATGTAGTCACATATCACAAACATCACTTGGATCATAAGTTTTCTGTGTTTAGTTAGTGATTTAATTAATTACAATTTTTCATAATTTCACTCATAATTTAAATTCAATTTATATATGGATAGCTGAAATGGAAAGCGCAGTTGTTTCCTACAAAACTGATGTGCCATTAATGCATTTACTGTAACTAAACAAGCGTCAGGCAACAAAAACCAAATATTGATCTCATCATCTGAAATGTGAAATCATTCTAATTAAAACTGTGAGTGAACTATTTAACTTATTGTTTATTGTAATATATCATTTTCATCAGCATTTCAGCACACTTCAACTGCCACCCCTAGCTTTGATTGAATTTCTGCATCAAAAGTTGGGATTCAAACTCATGACTTCTCTAACTCACTACATGATATAAATTTGCAGAAATTCCAGTTACGGAAGCTGATCTCACAAAAGGGGGCCACCATCTTGGCCCTGGATCAGTCATCCAGATACAGTTGCAGACATGGGGTTTGCACTTCCCTGGGTGCTGATTTTTCAGCACGATTGCATGGACTTGGAAGTTTTTGGGACAGCAGTCTCAAAAATGTAGAACAATTTTTGTGGTGGTTTATTATGGAAACTGAATATTTTTGCTTCAGTCAACACTTAGAATATTTCCATAATGTTTGACGGACTTGGGTTTACTGCAATTACTACTGGTCTGGACACAGAACATTATGGGACAGTTATTTCATGCATTTTAAAAAATTTTGCAGTGTTACTGGATTTATTTAAAATTTATAGTGAGCTTCTAACCATTATATGGAGGCTCTAGTCATATTACGTCTGATAAGTTGCAGCAAGCAGATTTTTGACCAGTCTGCCATTTAATAAATGAATAAATAGTATATAATATTGAACCCTATACTCTTTGTTGGGGAACATTATTTTCATGCAGCACCTATGTATCAACCTCACAGTTATTTATTCTGATTTTGTGCATCACATATTCATTTATATCTTTATTAAAAAACATAGTGTTATGAACTCTAAGCCCCAGGACAGTGATACAAGCCAAAAACAATTATTTATTGTTATTTATCACTGTATTGTAGCAACCTGTAGGAATGTGTAATCTCTACAATCATTTAAAACTATTCCACAAAGACTGTAATAATATTGGAGCCAAACATAAGGAAATCAAAGCATGAAAAGAAAAGCATGTACAAGAAAATTTCTGAGGTTAATTGTATGCAAATGTATAAAAAACTTCAAAGTGGAA
The DNA here is from genome assembly GCF_023898315.1 of Schistocerca nitens. Lineage (NCBI taxonomy): Eukaryota > Metazoa > Arthropoda > Insecta > Orthoptera > Acrididae > Schistocerca > Schistocerca nitens. The sequence continues at coordinate 778,586,836 of NC_064616.1, forward strand.
CAAAGGGTATACACATATGGAGAGGGAGGGGGAGGGAGGGAGGGAGGGAGGGAGGGAGGGAGAGAGAGAGAGAGAGAGAGAGAGAGAGAGAGAGAGAGAGAGATTTCTTTTTTTAGTTTTGAGTAGTATAAATGTATTTAAAATTAGGTTTTCCCAGTGTTCTTGTTTTGGGTTGAATACACACCATCCAGAACTTTATGCTTTTTTCAACATTAAACTGTTTCACAGAATGATCTCTACCAGAATCAAAGTCTGGGTACATCAGGCATATTGAGAGATATGTCCAAGTTCACTTAATTCCTGTTGCCCATAAAATGTTTAGCGACATTTTAGGTCTACAATGATTTTTAACAATGAAGAATTTACTGATCCTGTACTATGAATGCACAATGCCTAACGAACTGCAGAAGTGATCTAAATTGCACTGATGGGCCAAAGAAAATGGTACACCTGCCCAATATCGTGTAGGGCCCCTGCAAGCATGCGGAAGTGCCACAACACGACATGGCTTGGACTCTACTAATGTCTGAAGTAGTGCTGGAGGGAACTGACACCATGAATCCTGCAGGGCTGTCCATAAATCTGTAAGAGTACGAGGGGGTGGAGATCTCTTCTGAACAGCATGTTGCAAGGCATCCCAGATATGCTCAATAATGTTCATATCTGGGTAGTTTGTTGGCCAGTGGAAGAATTTCCTGGAGCCACTTTGTAGCAATTCTGGACGTGTGGGAGGGTGTTACATTGTCCTGCTGGAAATGCCCAAATCCACTGGAATGCACAATGGACATGAATGGATGCAGGTGATCAGACAGGATGCTTGCTTACGTGTCACCTGTCAGAGTCATATCTAGATGTATCGGGGGTCCCATAGTCCTGTATCACTCAAACTGCACATACTCCACACCATTACAGAGCCTTCACCAGCCTGACCAGTCCCCTGATGACATGCAGGGTCCATGGATTCATGAGGTTGTCTCCATACCCACACACATCCATCCTCTTGATACCATTTGAAATGAGACTTATCCGACCAGGCAACACGTTTCCAGCCATCAACAGTCCAATGTCAGTGTTGATGGGCCCATGCAAGATGTGCAGACATCCAAAAGCCCTTATAGATGATGTTTTGTTGAATTTTTCACACGCTGACACTTGTTGATGGCCCAGCACTGAAACCCGCAACAATTTGCGCAAGGGTTCAACTTCTGTCACGCTGAACGATTCTCTTCAATCATCGTTGGTCCTGTTCTTGCAGGATCTTTTCCTGGATGCAGCGATGTTGGAGATTTGAAGTTTTGCCAGATTCCCGATATTCATGGCACACTCGTGAAATGGTCATACAGGAAAATCCCCACTTCATCACTACCTTGGAGATGCTTTGTCCCATCGCTTGTGCGCTGACTATAAAACCATGTTCAAACACACTTAAGTCTTGATAACCTACATTTTAGCATCAGTAACTGATCTAACAACTGTGCCAGGCACTTGTTGTCTTATATACGTGTTGCTGACTGCAGTGCCCTAGTCTGCTTGTTTACAAATCTCTGTATTTGAATACGCGTGCCTATAGCACTTTCTTTGGTGCTTCAGTGTATATTCTGGAACCAAAACCCCACATAGTTTAACCTGAAAATATAATTTTTATACCACCACATTGGTGGTTAATAAAGTTACGATAACATGCTGTTCATTATTTTATGAACCCATAGAATTTATTCACTGAAGAGAAAATGTATCAAAGTGTGAGGGTTAGAACTTAAATAGTGGCAACTATTTATTCATAACTGATGCAAAAGAGTTACATGTTTGCACCTGTTACTGTCCTTCAAAGTAGTCACCAGCATTGTGTAGAACCCATTGCCAGCAAAGTGGAAGGTGTAGTATACCATTAGCAGAGCCTGTTCTGTTGATGGTGCGAATGGAGCAGTCTACTGCCTGTCGAATCTCTGGAACAGTTCTGAAGTGAATGTCAAGAAGTGGTTTCTTCATCTTAGGAATCAAATCAAAGTCACAAGGACTTAAGTCAAGTTACTGTTCATATTTGGAGCATCACCCGAGACCAGCTTTGAGAAAGAAGCAGTGACACTTTCTGCGCAACCCACCCATCATTTTGCATGACAATACGCGGGCGCATACAGCGCAAGCTTGGCTGCTCTGTTCTGTCGATGGGGCTGGGAAGTACTGTACCATCCACCACACTCCCCAGACTTAAGTCCTTGTGACTTTGATTTGATTCCGAAGATGAAGGAACCACTTCATGGCATTCGCTTCAGAACTGTTCCAGAGATTCGACAGGCAGTAGACCGCTCCATTAGCACCACCAACAGAACAGGCTCTGCTAACAGTATACTACGCCTTCCACATCGCTGGCAACGGGTTCTACACAACACTGGTGACTACTTTGAAGGACAGTAACAGGTGCAAACATGTAACTCTTTTGCATCAGTTGTGAATAAATAGTTGCCACTATTTAAGTTCCAACCCTCATATATAAAATGAAATATGTCTCACCCTACATGTGCGATTTGTGGTTGCAATGCTATGTCATGACCACAGACATCTACATCTACATGACTACTCTGCAATTCACATTTAAGTGCTTGGCAGACGGTTTGTCGAACCACAATCATACTATCTCTCTACCATTCTACTCCCGAACAGCGCGCGGGAAAAACGAACACCTAAACCTTTCTGTTCGAGCTCTGATTTCTCTTATTTTATTTTGATGATCATTCCTACCTATGTAGGTTGGGCTCAACAAAATATTTTCACATTCGGAAGAGAAAGTTGGTGACTGAAATTTTGTAAATAGATCTCGCCGTGACGAAAAACGTCTTTGCTGTAATGACTTCCATCCCAATTCGCCTATCATATCTGCCACACTCTCTCCCCTACTACGTGATAATACAAAACGAGCTGCCCTTTTTTGCACCCTTTCGATGTCCTCCGTCAATCCCACCTGGTGAGGATCCCACACCGCGCAGCAATATTCTAACAGAGGACGAACGAGTGTAGTGTAAGCTGTCTCTTTAGTGGACTTGTTGCATCTTCTAAGTGTCCTGCCAATGAAACGCAACCTTTGGCTCGCCTTCCCCACAATATTATCTATGTGGTCTTTCCAATGGAAGTTGTTCGTAATTTTAAAACCCAGGTACTTAGTTGAATTGACAGCTTTGAGAATTGTACTATTTATCGAGTAATCGAATTCCAACGGATTTCTTTTGGAACTCATGTGGATCACCTCACACTTTTCGTTATTTAGCGTCAACTGCCACCTGCCACACCATACAGCAATCTTTTCTAAATCGCTTTGCAACTGATACTGGTCTTCGGATGACCTTACTAGATGGTAAATTACAGCATCATCTGCGAACAACCTAAGAGAACTGCTCAGATTGTCACCCGGGTCATTTATATAGATCAGGAACAGCAGAGGTCCCAGGACACTTCCCTGGGGAACACCTGATATCACTTCAGTTTTACTCGATGATTTGCCGTCTATTACAACTAACTGCGACCTTCCTTACAGGAAATCACGAATCCAGTCGCACAACTGAGACGATACCCCATAGGCCCGCAGCTTGATTAGAAGTCTCTTGTGAGGAACGGTGTCAAAAGCTTTCCGGAAATCTAGAAATACGGAATCAACTTGAGATCCCCTGTCGATAGCGGCCATTACTTCGTGCAAATAAAGAGCTAGCTGCGTTGCACAAGAACGATGTTTTCTGAAACCATGCTGATTACGTATCAATAGATCATTCCCTTCGAGGTGATTCATAATGTTTGAATACAGTATATGCTCCAAAACACTACTGAAAACCGACGTCAATGATATAGGTCTGTAGTTAGATGGATTACTCCTACTACTCTTCTTAAACACTGGTGCGACCTGTGCAATTTTCCAATCTGTAGGTACAGATCTATACTTGATGTTAACAAATTTCTCTTCTTCAGAAACGCATTCCTTGCCATTGCCAGTCTACATTTTATATCCTCTCTACTTCGACCATCATCAGTTATTTTGCTCCCCAAATAGCAAAACTCCTACTACTTTAAGTGTACGGAGTGTAGCCATGTATGGAAGTGAAACATGGACGATAAATAGTTTGGACAAGAAGAGAATAGAAACTTTCGAAATGTGGTGCTACAGAAGAATGCTGAAGATTAGATGGGTAGATCACATAACTAATGAGGAAGTATTGAATAGGATTGGGGAGAAGAGAAGTTTGTGGCATAGCTTGACCAGAAGAAGGGATCGGTTGGTAGGACATGTTCTGAGGCATCAAGGGATCACAAATTTAGTATTGGAGGGCAGCGTGGAGGGTAAAAATCGTAGAGGGAGACCAAGAGATGAATACAGTAAGCAGATTCAGAAGGATGTAGGTTGCAGTAGGTACTTGGAGATGAAGAAGCTTGCACAGGATAGACTAGCATGGAGAGCTGCATCAAACCAGTCTCAGGACTGAAGACCACAACAACAACAAGGTACAGATCTATCGGTGAGCGAGCGGTTGTATATGAGTGCTAAGTAGGGAGCTATTGTATCAGCGTAATCTGAAAGGAACCTAATCGGCATACAATCTGGACCTGAAGACTTGCCCAGAAAATATTAGATACAGGCTCCCAGGTAGATGCTATTTTCCTTGACTTCCGGAAGGCGTTCGATACAGTTCCGCACTGTCGCCTGATAAACAAAGTAAGAGCTTACGGAATATCAGACCAGCTGTGTGGCTGGATTGAAGAGTTTTTAGCAAACAGAACACATCATTTTGTTCTCAATGGAGAGACGTCTACAGACGTTAAAGTAACCTCTGGCGTGCCACAGGGGAGTGTTATGGGACCATTGCTTTTCACAATACATATAAATGACCTAGTAGATAGTGTCGGAAGTTCCATGCGGCTTTTCGCGGATGATGCTGTAGTATACAGAGAAGTTGCAGCGTTAGAAAATTGTAGCGAAATGCAGGAAGATATGCAGCGGATAGGCACTCGGTGCAGGGAGTGACAACTGACCCTTAACATAGACAAATGTAATGTATTGCGAGTACATAGAAAGAAGGATCCTTTATTGTATGATTATATGATAGCGGAACAAACACTGGTAGCAGTTACTTCTGTAAAATATCTGGGAGTATGCGTGCGGAACGATTTGAAGTGGAATGATCATATAAAATTAATTGTTGGTAAGGCGGGTACCAGGTTGAGATTCATTGGGAGAGTCCTTAGAAAATGTAGTCCATCAACAAAGGAGGTGGCTTACAAAACACTCGTTTGACCTATACTTGAGTATTGCTCAACAGTGTGGGATCCATACCAGATCGGGTTGACGGAGGAGATAGAGAAGATCCAAAGAAGAGCAGCGCGTTTCGTCACAGGGTTATTTTGTAACCGTGATAGCGTTACGGAGATGTTTAGCAAACTCAAGTGGCAGACTCTGCAAGAGAGGCGCTCTGCATCGCAGTGTAGCTTGCTCGCCAGGTTTCGAGAGGGTGCGTTTCTGGATGAGGTATCGAATATATTGCTTCCCCCTACTTATACCTCCCGAGGAGATCACGAATGTAAAATTAGAGAGATTCGAACGTGCACGGAGGCTTTCAGACAGTCGTTCTTCCCGCGAACCATACGCGACTGGAACAGAAAAGGGAGGTAATGACAGTGGCACGTAAAGTGCCCTCCGCCACACACCGTTGGGTGGCTTGCGGAGTATAAATGTAGATGTAGATGTAGATCAAGCGATTTGAGCTGCTTCGCAACCCCTAAGGTATCTACTTCTAAGAAACTCATGCTAGCAGCTGTTCGTGTTTCAAATTCTGGAATATTCCATTCATCTTCCCTGGTGAAGGAATTTCGGAAAACTGTGTTCAATAACTCCGCTTTAGTGGCACAGTCGTCGGTAACAGTACCATCGGCACTGTGCAGCGAAGGTATTGACTGCGTCTTGCCGCTTGTGTACTTTACATACGACCAGAATTTCTTCGGATTTTCTACCAAATTTCGAGACAATGTTTCGTTGTGGAACCTATTAAAGACATCTCGCATTGAAGTCCGTGCCAAATTCCGCGCGTCTGTAAATTTTAGCCAATCTTCGGGATTTTGCGTTCTTCTGAACCTGTTTTGTGTACCACAGGGGATCAGTTCCATCTCTTACCAATTTATGAGGTATGAATCTCTCAATTGCTGTTGCTACTATATCTTTGAATTTGAGCCACATCTCGTCTACATTTGCATAGTCAGTTCGGAAGGAATGGAGATTGTCTCTTAGGAAGGCTTCTAGTGACACTTTATCTTCTTTTTTAAATAAAATTATTTTGCGTTTGTTTCTGGTGGATTTGGAAGAAACGGTATTGAGCCTAGCTACAACGACCTTGTGATCACTAATCCCTGTATCAGTCATGATGCTCTCTATCAGCTCTGGATTGTTTGTGGCTAAGAGATCAAGTGTGTTTTCGCAACCATTTACAATTCGCGTGGGTTCGTGGACTAACTGCTTGAAATAATTTTCGGAGAAAGCATTTAGGACAATTTCGGAAGATGTTTTCTGCCTACCACCAGTTTTGAACAAGTATTTTTGCCAACATACTGAGGGAAGGTTGAAGTCCCCACCAACTATAACCGTATGAGTGGGGTATTTATTTGTTACGAGACTCAAATTTTCTCTGAACTGTTCCGCAACTATATCATCGGAGTCTGGGGGTCGGTAGGAGGAGCCAATTATTAACTTAGTTCGGCTGTTAAGTATAACCTCCACCCATACCAATTCGCACGGAGTATCTACTTTGACTTCACTACAAGATAAACCACTACTGACAGACACAAACACTCCACCACCAATTCTGCCTACTCTATCTTTCCTGAACACCGTCTGAGACTTCGTAAAAATTTCTGCAGAACTTATTTCAGGCTTTAGCCAGCTTTCTGTACCTATAACGATTTCAGCGTCTGTGCTTTCTATTAGCGCTTGAAGCTCAGGGACTTTCCCAGCACAACTACAACAATTTACAACTACAATTCCGACTGTTCCTTGATCCAAGCACGTCCTGTATTTGCCATGCACCCTTTGAGAGTGCAGCCCACCCCGTACTTTCCCGAGGCCTTCTAACCTAAAAAACTGCCCAGTCCACGCCACACAGCCTCCGCTACCCGTGTTTGAAAATCCTGCATACTCTACTCAATCAAAGCAACTCTGAAGCTATCACTGAAATGGCTCAAAAGCTCAACCTGGAGAACCACTGCTCTGTGGCCAGGACTAATGTGGGGCAGAGCAATATATTGATTGACTCTTATTAGCATGCATTCTCTGAATGTATTTTGTTAATAGCCCTGTGCGTTTCACATCACCTCTCTTCTAACTACTGCAAATAATGGCTGTGTTCCACCCTCTGCAACTGCAACTGCCGTACAAAGTTTCAGGAGGCACAAGTGGCTGTACAGCAGCCAGGGACATGAATGTAAAATAAGGGAGACAACTGAAACATTGAATCAGCCTGAAAACTTGAACAGATAAGACAAGAGAGACTTCTGGACCTGACTGGCAGCACTCACAGTCAGATCGGTTGCACATAGCCAAGTACCAGCCTCTGACACATAAAAACAGAACTGGCATCATATACCTGTGACTACTAGCAGGAAAATACAGTCTTCAGAAGCTGGTTGCAAATTCACATTGGGCAACTAGCCATCAACAGGCCTAAAATTCTACAAATTGCCATGAACTTACCTTCATCCTGTACACATGCTGGATAGGGATACATTAGACATAATAAAAATGTATTATAATGAGCCCAAGTAATCACATGACAGTAGTAGAGATGCAGTACTTGGGAGTGCCTATCTACAGCACCAACAGTGAATGTCCTAAAGAAAGGCCTCTGACTATATGGACAAAATGAACAGTACATCCAGAAGGACTTTAATTAAAAAGCAGTAAGCCTACTGCTTAAGCTGTATATACTATTTGTCAGTGATGAAAATGGTTCACATAGCATGTATCATAGATATTTTAATGAAGTCTTCTAAACCATTTACTATTATCTAGCTGTCTGATGTATGTTCAGTTCAATAAACACATACCTATCTGATGCAAAAACAGCTCCTGTAAGAGCGTATGGTGTAGTGGTGTTGACTTTTTCCAGAGTTGACCACACATCATTGTCCTTGTACACATACACAGTCAGAACAGGCCCAAAAATTTCCTCTGTCATCTGCTTAGTGTTTGGTGCTGTAGATTCTATTATTGTTGGTTGTATAAAATAACCAATCCTGGAAGACAAACAAGAAAATATCAATGAGTCTTACTGAAAGCAAACAGAAATTGCTGACCTCACTATCATCAACTGAGATACTGTATTACACAAAATTTCACACTTACAAATATCGTGCAATTATGTGTTACATTATGTCACTGAAGTATAGTTTGGTGCTATGGGGTGAGGAACTCACTCCAGATGTTTTCTCCTTGAACACTGCAGAAACTGGTGGTGATTAAAAATACACTTACAAATACACTAGAAGGTGGTAGTGGAATAGAATTCACAAAAACTGCACTAGTGTTAAGACATGAGCCCTCTTGACTCGAAGCTAGAGAGTAGCTGCTGGTTTATCGTTGTTTCTAGTGACTTGCACAATCCCTTTATTACGCAAAGTGGCTGCTCTGAGGCCACTGAGTAGCCCTCTTTTGCAGCTTTTTGTGGCTGAGATTCTTGCAAAGGCTTATACACTGAAGGTGTGGGGACAGATAAAGAGCAGACAGCACTGGGAGAGGAGTCTGGAGAGGGCCTGCGAGAGAGAGAGTCCTGTCACTAGTAAACATTGGAGGAGGTAGCTGCTTCTCCAGTTGGGGGAGGGAAGTGGTTTGAAAATATGGTATCACAAGAACTCTGCGAGTGGAGGTCAGTGGTAGATCTGGCTTGGAAAAAAGTGGTGTGGGGTGGGGGTGTAGGGTTACAGAAGTGACTTTTGTGTAATTGGTTATCAAGTCAACACGATGCAGATGTTCATACTTTTTTCTTACCTCAGCATGTGACAGGCAGTCAGGTGATTTGTACTTTTTGTATTTTCCTTTCTTTTTTAAATACTAGGCAAATCTGTCAACATGGAGGATGGCGTTCAGTATGAAGGTGACTGTTCATGATGATGACCTATGTGGAGTGATTGTCCATGATGACTCATGACCAAAGTGTAAACATTGGAAACACCTCATGGGGAGTGGGAGATAAAGTTTCATGTCACACATGTACATCATAACTACCTTTTTCTGGGAGGACATTTCTTTCAAAGGCTAGAATGAAAGCACCTGTATCTGTTCTGTTATCCTTGGGACCCTTTTGTACGTATCAGACAAAATGTACACCTTGCCATTCGAGATTAGCTCATAGTTCTTTGTCCCTCTGAAGTGTAAGATCTGCCTGAAAGATAACTCTTTGCACCATATTCAAAGTCGTATGTGGGGTAGTAGTCACCAGTATGTCCCACTGTCATTCACATGCCTGAACAGCTTGAGATTATGCAGCAGAGGCAGCCTTCATCAATGGTAACCCTTTGCGCATTTTTTGCAATGAATCAACTTCTCCAAAGTCATCTTCCAAGTGTTCCACAAGAAATAATGATTTTGTAGCAGTAAAAGTATCTCCATCTGTTCTATAGTATACCAGGTATTGAGTAAATTGCTTCGCTCCCAGTCATCCAGATTGTCTTCCCTTGCCATGGGTAGCCAGGGTGAAGAAAGCAGTAGGATTGTAACCATCCACACTGAAGTAGCTAGACCTTTCTGTCAAGATGGCTAAATCAGAATGGCCATTGTGTTGGTTCAATTTGATATCTTTCATGTGCAAAACAATGAAATGTCCATCCTGATGGTACCTACTCCGAGCAAGAGCTCTGCTCAATGGCACTGCCTATCTGCAGCAAAGGTAAACTGGCAAGATGGCCATTGCTGAGAGTCCTGAAGCCCCAGGAAGATGGACATCTGCTCTTTTGGCATGTGTGGGGATCTAGCAGTTTCGGTATCAGCAGTGTGATCCCTGCATTGTTAGGGGGTTCTATTGAATGGGTATGTAACGACCCTGCCAGATCATATATATTACTGCGTTGGTTTTCAATTGCATATGCGTCTATGCATTTATTTTTCACAGAGGGTCACCAACACTGTAGGCAGTAGGGGTTACTTAAGGCACTCTTCCCCAGTCAGTCCACAGCACAAAAAGAATTTACCAATTGAGGTCAAACTCAGAAGGGAACCAAAATTATTTTGCCTCAAAAGTGATGTAAGGAAAATGAATGGAGATGCCAATGAACAGGAGTGAAACCTATGGAAATAGCCAGTTCAACATCAAAACACCATGAGAAACAGAAGTGCGGATGTTGAAGATGAGAGATTGCAGTACAAGAAAGGAAGTACCATTTTTACCTGATTATATGATACGATCTTTTCCTATACTCGCAATTTGAAAAATATGGGGTCCCTCATATTAGCAGATAAAACTACCGCTACTGAGGTCAGTGTTTTCACATTGTTTAACTGAATAATATAGGAGTCATCTAACATTTATGGATGAAGCATTGGCTATTAAGGTTTTGTACAAATTTATTTTGAAAAATTGCAAAGCCACTTGCATAAGAGTAGGCTCAAGATTTTCTGATATATCGAAGCACTTGATACAGTGTTGACCTTTCTCTAACAACCATGTGAATTTGACTCACGGTCCTAGTGCAAGGGATATGTGAGAAACTATGAACTAATCACTGCTCTGCTTAAAAGTTGACAGTTTTGTGAAACAGGAGGAAATGGCATTTTATTCTAAAAACTTACAAACTTATGTTGTATTTGAACAGATTTGCCATAAAAGTTCTCATATATGTATGAATACTGTATACATACATTTATGCTGCTTTTTAAGTAAATGTAACATTCAAAAACAAAAATCTTGGCCTTCAAAAACCATTACTTGAAACTGAACCAAAGTCAGTATTTTATTTGATTGTGAGAAACTGTAATGGTTTAGCAAGTAGGTTGTAAATGATTCAGTTGTTGTTCACATGTTAGAATACCAGAGAAAACTGTTACCAGGTTTTACCCAGGTTCAGAGCAAGGTTGCGACATTCACATGAAACAAGGAAAAAAATATCCTGAATCAAACATCTAACAAATGAAATAAATCACATTAAACAGATTGCCATTGCTATTGTGAGAATAAATTACAGTGGCAAAACCCTACATGGAGATAGTACCAACAGAGGCCACTAGAATGCAAGAAGAGCAAAAGTTCAAGAATTGGACTGAATCATAATTGTGATCTTTTATTTATGTACTACTGACTATTGTGACAAATGATTTGCACCCTAGAGTACATTGCGGTCTGTGTTTCACTTTTGCTCAAGCACAGCACTACAGAGCTTTGGACGGGGAACAGTGACACCATCTTGGCTGAGAACTACATTAAGTGCAGGAAGCAGTGTGTTGAGCAGGCAGAAAATGTCATCCTCTTGCTTCCTTCAGCTTTTTATGAACATCTACAATGTTTAAACTGCAGTTTGCTTCAATAAGTTTGTATTTGGAATTGAAATTACTTTAAAATTTGACAAACATTCAACAGTAGCATACATTTCTGCAGGAGACGCTGAAAGTCTAGATTGACGTCAATGGCATACCTATATGTTTGGTGCAGCAATGTTGTTGATGCTCAGAGTAAGGTATGATGGGAACAAAAAGGTGGTTTGTCAGCTGCTGCTTCTACACAGCCAATGAGAGAATGGAAGGCAGATGGTACATTTGGAGGCAAGAGACATTGTAACATTCTCACACCAGTATAGATGTGACATCCGCAATGTTTTCAGAAAAACAGTTACATACCCACAACCTTGGAGACCATAATATATTTGAGATAAACAGCCAAATATTTGTGACAATAAAGATATAAGTTTCACAGCTGTCACATTAGGATGATGAAGATTAAAAACAGTGACATCATAGATGACAGGCTAAGTAAACAGAAAAGGCAGTGAATATAAAAATTAATGTAAACAATTTCTTTATTTTATGTCTCCTTGTACTATTAAAATGTAGACAATCGATAAATGACGTAAGAATGAGTGTAATGTTAACTTCTTAAGAAGCTGCCTTACGTCAATAAAAGTTTCTAATTTCACTTCGTCATATGTTAAAAAATATATTTTTCTCAAGGAGCCTCGTAAAAAAAAGGGGGGAGGGGGAGGTTGTCTTACATTTAGTGTTGTCTTATTATCAGGCAAATATGGTACGTGCCGCAACACCTTGGGGCCCCGTGTTCACCATGCACATACTCACGAAAGAGTCGTGAGGCCCCTGAGGGATACCAAGATCTAACACCAGGGTTGTAAACGAATATAAATTCTTTTAAAAATTTGTAAGTGTTCCCCAGACAATAACTTTAGTTTTGCAATCAAGGATTGAAAAAAGCTATTTTCCAATCAAAGGCCTTCTAAAAACAGGTACTTACACTCCAACATTAATGATAATAACGAATAATTGGTCACCTGTGTTGCACAGTTATGAATTATGGAGTGAAATAATAAATCTTTATTGAATTTTCTATGAGGAAATAATATGTTGTTATGTTCTTGTACTAGACCAGCAAAAAACAATGAAGTTAGTTCTTACTCATCTGAATAATCTCCTCCAGCAATGATTGTTGTAGAAGACTCCTTCTTTGCTAGATCTATGTACGATTTGATTCTCTTAAATGCATTCTCATCGATTACAGCACCCATGAATGATTTGAAGTCTGCAGGATCTCCAACTTTTATCTGATCCCGAACTTCAAGAAGTCTTGACTTAATCTGCAAAGAATGGAAATAAATAAAAGCTTTGTATTAATTCATCACAACACTGGTGAATATATATTTTCCGAAAATGGATAAGCACTTCTTGAACGGCATCTATGGGCTTGTAAAATGGGAAGAGTGTCAAACATTTTAACATTTTTCAAGAACCTATTCTTATATATAGTAACAGCCACACTATTATTATTTGCACTGATCAGCCAGAACATTATGACCACCTACATAATAGCCAGTATGTCCACTTCTGGCATGGATGACAGCAGCGACGCGTCATCGCACAGAAGCAATGAGGTCTTGGTAGGTCGCTGGAGGGAGTTGGCACCACATCTGCACACACAAGTCACCTAATTCCTGTAAGTTCTGGGAAGGGAGGTGATGAGCTCTGATGCCACATTCAATCACATCCCTGATGTTTTCGATTAGGTTCAGATCTGGTGAGTTGGGGGACCAGCACATCAATGGCAACTTGCCACTGTGTTCCTTGAATCACTCCATCACACCTCTGGGCTTGTTGATAAATGCCATTGCTGTTGAGAAATATGATCATCATGAAAGGGCATACGTGGTCTGCAACCAGTGTATGATACTCCTTGGTCATCATGGTGCCTTGCACAAACTCCACTGAATTCATGGATGCCCACTTGAATGTTCCCCAGAGCATAATGGATCTGCCGCCAACTTGTCTCCATCCTGCAGTACAAGTGTAAACGAGCTGTTCCCCTGGAAGATGATGGACTCGTGGCCTCCCATCAGCATGATGAAGAAGCTATCAGGATTCATCAGACCATGCAATGCTCTGCCACTGCACCAATGTCCAGTGCCGATGGTGACGTGCCCATTTCAATCATAGCTGCCAATGTCATGGTGTTAACACTGGCACATGCATGGTTCATTGGCTGCGGAGGTCCATTGTCAGGAGCATTTGGTGCACTGTGTGTTCACACACACTTGTGCTCTGCCCAGCATTAAAGTTTGATGTTAGTTCCACCATACCCTGTTTCACCAGTCTGCCCAGCCTGTGACATCCAACATCTGTAATGAGAGGTGACCACACAACCCCACAATATCTGGACGTGGTTTTACCTTGATTTCACCATGTATTGAAGACACTCACAACAGCACTCCTCAAACACACAACCAGTGGTGTAGATTCCGAAATGTTCAAGCCTGGCCTCTGGGCCATCACAATCTGCCTTCCACCGAACTCAGATCACACTCCGTCTCCATTCTACACATAGAAAACATGCTCACTGTTACTACATGTACCATGTCTGTGTCTGACTAGCAGTCAGTCCTCAGCTGGTGATGCTGCTATCGCCCAGATGGGTTTATATCAATAGTAGGTCCATGGTCATAATTTTCTGGCTGATCAATATACAGTGTAGTTAATAAAATAATCTTGACATACTACTAAAATATCAAACAGAACCCCCTTTTATCGATTTATATAACAGCCAGGACAAAACACACATTACATTCAATCCATAACTACTGATAATTAAAACTGTCATCTTTTAACACATTAAGTGCAAATATCTTATTCTCAGCAAACAAATCACTATATGTTAAATTCTGACCTGCTAAATGTGGTGCACCACATAGACTGTATTCTGCTGTTAATCAGTACTATTAGAGGAGACAACCACATGGACAGACTGATGTTCAAGAGACAGAAATACAATGTCCCTTCTTAAAAACTAATTAACTTTCCTTATTCATATTTCAGGTAAATAAAAAATTACAGTAACTGTTTGATTGTAGATACGGTTTTTCCAAGAGTTTTAAAAATGTGTGTCATTTTCCCTATAATTTATTCAGTCAGAAGCAACTTATCAGTTATTCAAAATGCTAGATGAGGAATGTAAGGTAGACATGCCATTAACACACAATCACCATAGGAAACACTTCTAGTCAAGCATGTTTATCTTCAAATCATTTGTGAGACTAGAGGTGACTGCATAGTTCACTGCAAGAAACACACAGTTTGCTCCAGTTACAACAGGTGATCTCAGGTGGAGCATCTTCTATCCATCCATTTTGTCTCGCAACTTCCTTTTCTTCCCTATGCTGTCTCTTATCAGTCAGCATTCTTTTATTCAGAAAGTAACAAATGTTGGACTAGTAACCTCTAGGCTGAGTGGAAAAGGGCACTGAGATCTTCTAGTTATTACCATTAATGTGACACATTTTGGTATTAGTCTTAATTACATTCTTGGGGCATTTATTCCAGTCTCTCATGAAGCATTTGTTCACTGTAAATTAGAGTAAAACACTTGTGTTGGGAATGTGATTATTGGGAAAGTAGATTATACATCCTCACCATCAGACCTGGCATCTTAAAGCCATCGTTTCTATACTGATTGTGTGCGTCTATTCAAGGACACTGATATTCGAGCATGTACCTTGCCAGGTCATGTGCAAAAGCCTCTTAATGCATCACAGGTAATATTGTTGCAGCTTTTTTAGATGCCATATGTAACATGTCGTAGATTCAAATCCATTAAACAAGGTGGGCACTACAACCGAATTGTACACAAGAATCTTTGCTGCAACATAGACATCATGACTGTCAAATACTTGAGATTTTAGTCTGGCAAAGGATGTCCCCCAGCACTGTTAATTTTTTATTGAATTTCAGACTATAACTGCACTTGATGAAAAGAAGCTGCTAAGGTAAGGAAAAGTGGTAACTACTCAGTCAATGTTGACACATTTCTTTATCCTTCCATAGGTGCTGGTTGGTAAGGGATCTGTGTTGTACTAGTATACAATTTGACCCCCATATTTTTGTATGCTGTTGAGTAGACATTCAGGATTAATCCCAGTTCTTTCTCTGACTGAGCTACAACTGCATTATCAGCAGCACACAACAACACAACTAATGCTGCAGAAAATGTTAAACATTCCTTGTTTTCAGAGGGTTCTAATTACAGTTCCCAATCCATCCCGTAAGTTAACTTTATTCTTCAAGGAAGACCATCTTTGACTACCTGTATCGCAGAACTCCAAAATATAAGAAGTGCATTGTCCATGTTACAATATGGAAGCAGAGCATGACAGTACCACTCCTAATGACCTGGCAATGAACTCTGGATATGGGAAAATATGATGTGAAAATCCATATTCTTGCTTTTTGAAAAGTGTGTATTAGATTACACTAGTTTTAATTTATACTTTACAGTGTGGGGCTGGAAAAATTTCTGTGACCTTGCAAAGTAATATTTTCCACAAATCTCATCAAAAACTAAGATTAACTTCTCATTTCACAGTAATGTAAAATTTTGGAAATGTCATAATGGTTGCCTTTTGATTGCAAAATTATTTATTTGTAAAATCCAATATAGCAACTTTACTGTGTGGCCATTATCAAGTGGAACAATTGTACTTCAGCATATGTCAAAAGCTAAACATCACGTGACATGATATGACACAGAAGCTAATTTCATCATGCTATATTCCTGATTAATACTACTTGTGTGTAAGGCACACATTGAATTGCATTTTAAGTAAGATGTTCATATCCTGCTTGCTTTTTGCTCACATCTGTAATATTGGGTGAAGTAAATGATCCCACATTTGCTTTTGTTTCGTATAAAACAGAAGCTGGTTTCTTTATGTAGTAGTCTGTGGACTAGTGTACATTTGTTCTCTTTTATACATCCATGTGTGAACTGCTCGATTTAAACTGAGTGCAAGCATATTGCTGCTACTCTACTTTATTTTTGTTCACATCCATTTCCTGTACTTTCTTGGATTTGGAGTTATGCATTAACTCCAAAATTTTCAATGGAGTGGGACGATGATTTTAGTACACTGATCTCAGCTAAAATTAATTGTTTGTAGTACCCGAATAACGTGTGAACACATTTGTGCAACTAATGGTGGATTTTTAGCATTTGCAAGGTAGAACACTCTAGTCAATAAGGCTACACAGCATACTCATAAGGGAACATTCCCAGGTGTAAATAAACAGTCTTGATGAAACTTGGTAAGGATGCTGAAGGATCCAAATAATGCAATACATATTTTTCCACTTTTGTCCATTTTCACTTTAAAGGGATAAAACACAAACTGAAAGGTAATTTGGTGTATTAAGTTTAGAGGAAATATCCTGGGAACCATGACATACAAAAATGTGTTTCACAGAAAAGTTGAAATGTAATTAATGATCTTGAAACCTATGTAATCAACTTTTTTTTAATAATTTATAATTTTCCAAAATACCCCACCACCATCACAATTTCAAAAATAAAAACTTCTGTTCTAACATAAATTAAAGAAGCTTTCATGTCACATTCACCCATGTGAAATAAACCTGGTTTCTGTGCTCCCTGCCGCCGTTGGATAAGCAGCTGCAGCAGCAAGTCGTATACTCCTAGCTCACTCATTTGTTACATAGTTCAATTCTCAATTTCTTTGCGTGTTTTTGGTACTTGCATTGTTTAATTCATAAATTTCGGGCGTATTATAGTATTTGAGAGTTGTAGCATCGCGTTTTAGTACCTGAATAGTGTAAAATCGCGTAGTCTCCTTCCGCCGACGAGCGGTGTGTCAGCAGTGCGCAAGTAGCAGCATTACTGCATTTACTAGGCAATCTTGTATTTTAATAACCGTTTAAATTTTGTCGATTTGTTTGCGCTCTCTGTAGATTAGTTCAGAAGTTCTTTGCACAACAGTTTTTTGCATGGATAGGGACTGCAACTGCTGTGTTCGGATGCAGGCTGAGTTGGCATCCCTTCGCTCCCAGCTTCAGGCAGTGTTGGCTTCGGTCACACAGCTTGAGGCTGTTGCCAATGGGCATCACTGTGGGGGTCCGGATGGGGGTTTGTCGGGGACGGCCAGCTCGTCCCACGCATCCCCCGATCGGACTACGACTGTGGTTGCCCGGGATACTGCCCGCATTGAGGCTGATCCCTCACCTGTGGTAGAGTGGGAGGTCATCTCAAGGTGTGGTAGGGGGCGAAAGACATTCCGGAGGGCTGAACAGAAGGCCTCTCCTGTTTGTCTGACGAACCGGTTTCAGGCTCTGTCTCAGGCTGATACTGATCTTCGGCCTGACATGGCTGCTTGTCCTGTTCCAGAGGTTGCCCCTCAGTCTGCAAGATCCGGGTGGTCGCAGAGGGTGGGCTTACTGGTAGTTGGGAGCTCCAACGTCAGGCCCCTTAGGGAAATGGCATCAAGAGAGGGGAAGAAAACCAATGTGCACTCCGTGTGCATACCGGGGGGAGTCATTCCAGATGTGGAAAGGGTCATTCCGGATGCCATGAAGGGTACAGGGTGCACCCATCTGCAGGTGGTCGCTCATGTCGGCACCAATGATGTGTGTCGCTATGGATCGGAGGAAATCCTCTCTGGCTTCAGGCGGCTATCTGATTTGGTGAAGACTGCCAGTCTCGCTAGCGGGATGAAAGCAGAGCTCACCATCTGCAGCATCGTCGACAGGACTGACTGCGGACCTTTGGTACAGAGCCGAGTGGAGGGTCTGAATCAGAGGCTGAGACGGTTCTGCGACCATGTGGGCTGCAGATTCCTCGACTTGCGCCATAGGGTGGTGGGGTTTCGGGTTCTACTGGATAGGTCAGGAGTCCACTACACGCAACAAGCGGCTACACGGGTAGCAGGGGTTGTGTGGCGTGGGCTGGGCAGTTTTTTAGGTTAGATGGCCTTGGGCAAGTACAGAAAGGGCAACAGCCTCAACGGGTGCGGGGCAAAGTCAGGACATGCGGGGACCAAGCAGCAATCGGTATTGCAATTGTCAACTGTCGAAGCTGGGTTGGTAAAGTACCAGAACTTCAAGCGCTGATAGAAAGCACCGAAGCTGAAATCGTTATAGGTACAGAAAGCTGGCTGAAGCCAGAGATAAATTCTGTCGAAATTTTTACAAAGGTACAGACAGTGTTTAGAAAGGATAGATTGCATGCAACCGGTGGTGGGGTGTTCGTTGCTGTTAGTAGTAAAATGGTTCAAATGGCTCTGAGCACTATGGGACTCAACTGCTGTGGTCATCAGTCCCCTAGAACTTAGAACTACTTAAACCTAACTAACCTAAGGACATCACACACATCCATGCCCGAGGCAGGATTCGAACCTGCGACCGTAGCAGTCGCACGGTTCCTGACTGCGCGCCTAGAACCGCGAGACCACCGCGGCCGGCTGTTAGTAGTAGTTTATCCTGTAGTGAAGTAGAAGTGGATAGTTCCTGTGAATTATTATGGGTGGAGGTTACACTCAACAACCGAGCTAGGTTCATAATTGGCTCCTTTTACCGACCTCCCTACTCAGCAGCATTAGTGGCAGAACAACTGAGAGAAAATTTGGAATACATTTCACATAAATTTTCTCAGCATGTTATAGTCTTAGGTGCAGATTTCAATTTACCAGATATAGACTGGGACACTCAAGATGTTTAGGACGGGTGGTAGGGGCAGAGCATCGAGTGACATTATACTGAGTGCACTATCCGAAAATTACCTCGAGCAATTAAACAGAGAACCGACTCGTGGAGATAACATCTTGGACCTACTGATAACAAACAGAACCGAACTTTTCGACTCTGTATGTGCAGAACAGGGAATCAGTGATCATAAGGCCATTTCAGCATCCCTGAATATGGAAGTTAATAGGAATACAAAAAAAAAGGGAGGAAGGTTTATCTGTTTAGCAAGAGTAATAGAAGGCAGATTTCAGGCTACCCAACAGATCAAAACGAAAATTTCTGTTCTGACACTGACAATGTTGAGTGTTTATGGAAAAAGTTCAAGGCAATTGTAAAATGCGTTTTAGACAGGTACGTGCCGAGTAAAACTGTGAGGGATGGGAAAAACCCACTGTGGTACAACAACAAAGTTAGGAAACTACTGCGAAAGCAAAGAGAGCTTCACTGCAAGTTTAAACGCAGCCAAAACCTCTCAGACAAACAGAAGCTAAACGATGTCAAAGTTAGCGTAAGGAGGGCTATGCGTGAAGCGTTCAGTGAATTCGAAAGTAAAATTCTATGTACCGACTTGACAGAAAATCCTAGGAAGTTCTGGTCTTACGTTAAATCAGTAAGTGGCTCGAAACAGCATATCCAGACACTCCAGTATGATGATGGCATTGAAACAGAGGATGACACGCGTAAAGCTGAAATACTAAACACCTTTTTCCAAAGCTGTTTCACAGAGGAAGACCGCACTGCAGTTCCTTCTCTAAATCCTCGCACAAATGAAAAAATGGCTGACATCGAAATAAGTGTCCAAGGAATAGAAAAGCAACTGGAATCACTCAACAGAGGAACGTCCACTGGACCTGACGGGATACCAATTCGACTCTACACAGAGTACGCGAAAGAACTTTCCCCTCTTCTAACAGCCGTGTACCGCAAGTCTCTAGAGGAACGGAGGGTTCCAAATGATTGGAAAAGAGCACAGGTAGTCCCAGTCTTCAAGAAGGGTCGTCGAGCAGATGTGCAAAACTATAGACCTATATCTCTGACGTCGATCTGTTGTAGAATTTTAGAGCATGTTTTTTGCTCGAGTATCATGTCGTTTTTGGAAACCCGGAATCTACTCTGTAGGAATCAACATGGATTCCGTAAACAGCGATCGTGTGAGACCCAACTCTCTTTATTTGTTCACGAGACCCAGAAAATATTAGATACTGGCTCCCAGGTAGATGCTATTTTTCTTGACTTCTGGAAGGCGTTCGATACAGTTCCGCACTGTTGCCTGATAAACAAAGTAAGAGCCTACGGAATATCAGACCAGCTGTGTGGCTGGATTGAAGAGTTTTTAGCAGACAGAACACAGCATTTTGTTATCAATGGAGAGATGTCTACAGACGTTAAAGTAACCTCTGGCATGCCACAGGGGAGTGTTATGGGACCATTGCTTTTCACAATATATATAAATGACCTAGTAGATAGTGTCGGAAGTTCCATGCGGCTTTTCGCGGATGATGCTGTAGTATACAGAGAAGTTGCAGCATTAGAAAATTGTAGCGAAATGCAGGAAGATCTGCAGCGGATAGGCACTTGGTGCAGGGAGTGGCAACTGTCCCTTAACATAGACAAATGTAATGTATTGCGAGTACACAGAAAGAAGGATCCTTTATTGTATGATTATATGATAGCGGAACAAACACTGGTAGCAGTTACTTCTGTAAAATATCTGGGAGCATGCGTGCGGAACGATTTGAAGTGGAATGATCATATAAAATTAATTGTTGGTAAGGCGGGTACCAGGTTGAGATTCATTGGGAGAGTGCTTAGAAAATGTAGTCCATCAACAAAGGAGGTGGATTACAAAACATTCGTTCGACCTATACTTGAGTATTGCTCAGCAGTGTGGGATCCGTACCAGATCGGGTTGACGGAGGAGATAGAGAAGATCCAAAGAAGAGCGGCGCGTTTCGTCACAGGGTTATTTGGTAATCGTGATAGCGTTACGGAGATGTTTAATACACTCAAGTGGCAGACTCTGCAACAGAGGCGCTCTGCATCGCGGTGTAGCTTGCTGTCCAGGTTTCGAGAGGGTGCGTTTCTGGATGGGGTATCGAACATATTGCTTCCCCCTACTTATACCTCCCGAGGAGATCACGAATGTAAAATTAGAGAGATTAGAGCGCGCACGGAGGCTTTCAGACAGTCGTTCTTCCCGCGAACCATACGCGACTGGAACAGGAAAGGGAAGTAATGACAGTGGCACGTAAGGTGCCCTCCGCCACACGCCGTTGGGTGGCTTGCGGAGTATAAATGTAGATGTAGATGTAGATGTAGACTATTTTTGGAAAATACGTTGTACACAGTGTGTGTCAGAGCATATTCAAAATACCTAATTAAAAATCTAAATTCTCATTATGATTCTTTTGTTTCATGTTTTAAGTTGTTATTTTATGTTTTAAATTCTTTTTTGTCTTTAGTTTATAGTTATACATATATGTATTTTGTTAATTTAAAATAATAGGTAACTCATTTTTATGATACAAAATCATCACAGTAATGACAATCTGTACACAAATGCTGAAAACATAACATTCTTCTACACCATGCACATAAAATGAACAAAACTTCTTTACATAATACTAACGATGGACAACACAATACAAAACAAAATTCAGCAGGGTTCGATAATAGTGGCGGGCGATCAACTAAATATCCTGATTTGTATCAGGCATATTCAAGTACATTGGAAAACCTTGACAAAGAGAACTGATTATGAACTAGGACTGCAGCTTCACTATGTTGTGTCTCAAGTGGTGATTGACATTGCAATTGTAGTAACTATTCAGTAAGCAAGGTTGGTCCAAAGTAATCCAAATATGGCTTTTCACATGAAGCACTCAACTACAATGGAAAACACATTTCCATGAATCACCATGTAACAAGACACAGTACACTGATGTGAACAGCACACTGGAAAGACACACAAGAGAGACCAGTCAGCACTGCTCCGTGTCTACATATGCTTGAGTCACTGGCAGACACCACAGTGGAGACCACGCCTTACGCTGGTGACCTCCAACGGCCAGTCCACACTGATGCAGTTGGTGGCCGATTCAAATGTGCTTGCAGCGACATCACACTCGGCACACATGCACTAGTTGCAAGACATCACATACCTCTTCCTCGTGTGAAGTGGACAGCTAGGCGACGAAGGAGATGCCAGTGGCCTGACGAGACACATCCATCGTGTCCGGAGTGGCAGCAGCTGGTGCAGAGGGGGTGGGACAATGTGCCAGGCGGCCATCGGAGCACAGTGTCAGAATGTGAGGGGACACAGGCTTGTGGGCTCGCATGAGGGCGCGCGGCACCTGATGACAGCGCCAGAGAGGAGGAAGCCATCGCCATTTCAACGTCATCATCAGCAAGTCCCAGTGCAGGGACGACAGGATGGGAACCCACTCCCCATCGGTGACGACTGGTGGAGTGGCCCGATCAGAACAAGGGGCTGCAGTAACGGACCTGAGGTGGGAGATGGACTGGCACCCAGAACTGGGAAGCTGGAACCTCTGGGTGCCGCACTGGAGTCAGCAGCCAGTGTAACAGTGGTGGTTCCACAGCAGGTGATGGTGGGCTTGGGGTGGAGGGCAGTAGAGCACGCTATGGTGACAGGGACAGAACCCACAAACCAGTAGCTTCTGGCAACTTCTCAAGGTGCACGCCACTAAACCATCAGCCATATGGATGTCACACAGACAGTGTCCTCGGTGGTGGACAAACGTAGCCGGTATCCACTTGGGCCAGCTCCTGAAGCCTTGCGCCCACACTGGCGATCCCGGCACCAAGTAGCCAGATGAACCCACCAGTGGCAGGTGGTGCGCAGGCCGCAGGAGGTGGAGGAGTGTGCAAGGCTGCTGGCCATGAAGCATCTCAACCGGGCTCTGCTCTCCCATAGGCGTGAAGCAATAGATGCTCAGAAAATGGAGAAGGGCATCATCTGGCAAAGAATCCACAACAAACCTTTTCATTTGGGACTTCACCATACCCATTAGTATTTCTACCCCACCACTGTACTGCGGGTGGAATAGCGGAGGCATAAGATGACCAATGCAGTGATGAGAATGAAACAACTGAAAAGTGTGAGGAACAGACTGGGGCCCATTATTAGAAACTAAGGCACAAGGCAACCCCACAATATAAAACAAACCCTTAAAACTGTACCAAAAAAGGAAACTGGGAAAATGCATCCACAGTCAAGAGCCAACAGGAATTCACGAAAGGAACTGCAAAGTCTACATGAACGCATTCCCACATCTGGCATGGAGTGGGCCACGGGGACAGAGAAGCCCTGGGAGCTGCTTGTTGTTAGGCACACTGCTCACAAGCCGCAACAAAACAGACAATTTCGCCATCAATACCTGGAGGGGGAGAGGGGAGGGGGGGGGGGGGAAGGTCTCCTAGCTAACTCCCCAATGGCCCTAGAGAAGGTGTACGTCATACCATAATGACGACTCTGGGAGAGTAAGGTCTTCTGTGGACAACAGCAAAACTCTGTCAAAAACAGGGGTGATAATGTAAGGAAAAATAGTTGCACAGAGGGTCCGAAGCCCGACATGGTGGTTTATCTGGCAAGCCCTGTTGAACAAACTGAACCACCTGGCAGAGAACTGGGTCAGTGGCAACAGCAGCTGCAATGCGTGAGCTCGTAATTGGGAAACTTCCAAATGCAGCCTGCGTTTCCATATCAAGACAGAAGCAAAGCAATTATTCACGATCAAAGTCAGGATCAGGACCCACAGGAAGATGGGACAAGACGTCTGCCTTGGCATGTTTAGACGTGCGTCGAAAGCAGATTTCGTAATTGCAGCAAGACAAGAACAGTGTTCAGCATTGGTGGCGATGTGCTGCCTTGTGTGAAGACTCAAACTGTGCACAATAGTCTGCATGATGCGCAACTTCACTCACGACAACACCAAGCAGCATGGTACACTTGGGCCCAACAACATGACGAATGGACCACTCAGGATTGGCATCACATTCTCTTCACCAATGAGTGTCACATATGCCTTCAACCATACAATCGTTGGAGACGTGTTTGGAGGCAAACCAGCCAGGCTGAATGCCTTAGATGCACAGTCCAGAGAGTGCAGCAAGGTGGAGGTTCCCTGCTGTTTTGGGATGGCATTATGTGGGGCTGACATACGCCACTAGCGGTCATGGAAGGCGCCGTAATGGCTGTACCATACGTGAATGCCATCCTCCGAACGATAGTGCAACATATCGGCAGCATATTGGCGAGGCATTCATCTTCATGGATGACAATTCGTGCCCCCATCATGCACATCTTGCAAATGACTTCCTTCAGGATAACGACATCACTCGACTGGAGTGGCTAGCATGTCCTCCAGATATGAACCCTATCGAACATGTCTGGGATAGTTTGAAAAGGGCTGTTTATGGACGACGAGACCCACCAACTACTTTGAGGGATCTACGCCAAATTGCCGTTGAGGAGTGGGACAATCTGGACCAACAGTGTCTTGATGAACTTGTGGATAGTATGCCATGACAAATACAGGCATGAATCAATGCAAGGGGACATGCTACTAGGTATTAGAGGTACCGGTGTGTACAGCAATCTGGACCACCACCTCTGAAGGTCTCACTGTATGGTGGTACGATGTACAATGTGTGGTTTTCATGAGCAATAAAAAGGGCGGAAATGATGTTTATGTTGATTTCTATTTCAATTTTTTGTAAAGGTTCTGGAACTCTCGGAACCGAGGTCATACAAAACTTTTTTTGATGTGTGTATATGGCATTCGATGTTGGGAGAACATGAAGATTTTCAGATATAGTTCTGGTGAATGATTATGTCAAATCTCCACTTGAGAAACAATATAATCAAGCTGCAGTGGCTAGTACATAATCAATTCTCTTTGCCAAGGTTTTCCATACTAAAATATTCCTGAAATAAATCAGGGTATTTCAATGATAGGCTGCCACTATGAGCAAACCCTGCTGAATTGTGTTGTCCGCCATACGTATTATGTGAAGAAATTTTGTTGATTTTGTGTGCATTGTGTAAAAAAATGTTATGTTTTAAGCATTTGTTTACAGATTATCATTATTGTAATGATATTGTATCATAATAATGAGTTTCTTATTGTTCTGAATTAACAAAATACACATATGAGAAATGGTATACTAAAAACAAAAAACACGAACTTAAAACATAAAACAACAACTTAAAACATTAAATGAAAACAAGTAAAACAAATAATAATGAACATTTAGATATTTTAATTAGGTATGTTGAGAATACTCCAACATCACACCGTGTACAGCGTATTTACAAAAAAGGTGTTTCAGAAACCTGGTTTATTACACATGGATGGATGTGGCATGAAAGCTTCTTTATATTATGTTGTAACAAAAGTTTTTATTTTTCAAAATTGATTAATGCTGGTGAGGTATTTGGGAAAATTTAAAATTACTGCAAAAGCTAATTAGACAGTTTTCAAGAACATTAATTATGATTCAACTTTTATACAAAACACATTTTTTATCCATCACGGTTATGGAGTTATTCCCTCTAAACCTAATATGCTAAAGTACCATTCATGGTGTGTATTACATCTTAAAAGTGAAACTGGGAAAAAATGAAAAATAACTGTGTTGCATTATTTTGCCCCCTTTACACACCTGCCAAGTTTTATCAAGATCATATATTTACAACTGGAAATGTTCCCGTGTCAGTGACAAGAGACAGCGCCATTCAAAGCAGAATTCCATACTCACTCAGTGAAGAGACTGAATAACAAGGCGCATATGCAGACAAGAAAAAAATATTCCTGGACTTTTGCTGGTTAAAATACATTATTCCTGGGTGAAACAACACTATATTCCAGGCAAAAGCATATATTTTCCATGTTAACTGACAATATACTTTCCCTCGGAGCTGTAAAACTTATCAGTCATTTAAATGGTATAGGTTTTATACACGGGCGTAGAACATTCTAGCATTTTAAGGGGAAAAAAAAAACTAATTCCATCAAATACAGCACACTAGCTTCCGAAGCACTGAAATTGAGATTGCGATGTGTTTTTTCAACCAATCATAACTCATGTCACACGACCTTCATAGATGTTCAAAGCACAGGACACATAATGTAGTCAGCCTATAGGAACATGATTGTTAAAGGAGTGTGAACACAGAATTAGGAAAAGTTAATGGTTTACATTAAGATACATACAGCACAGCTACACGGAAAGCTGAGCTTTTATTTATTATGTTAGTTGTCAAAAGTTTTTTTGAGGGTGTGGTTAGGCAGGATCCTAAGAGCACAGCTTTAATTCCAGCCATGCAAAGCTGTGCACAGAACATTTCATGGGTTACCTGACCGAATACACATTCTGTCGAGCACTTTGACCTTTCCATGTGAAATTGCTCAAGAATTCACCTCACACATTTTTGGTCTTTTTTAGGGTGTGTTACACTTTAAAATATATAAAGCACAGATGCACCAGTAAAATTTTAAATAACGGTATAGATGGTTGGTCCTTTGGACCCAAAATTTTCGTAAGTTCCTCAAAGTGTTAAATTTTGAATGAGAGTCAAATGATCCGCAATTTAATACATTCATCATACAGTCTCATACATAACATAATTTGCCTTGCCTAAAAGGAAACTTACACTGAAGGTTGTTTGTGTGGTGTCACCGCCAGACACCACACTTGCTAGGTGGTAGCTTTTAAATCGGCCGCGGTCCGGTAGTATACGTCGGACCCGCGTGTCGCCACTGTCAGTGATAGCAGACCGAGCGCCACCACACGGCAGGTCTAGAGAGACGTACTAGCACTCGCCCCAGTTGTACAGCCGACGTTCATAGCAATGGTTCACTGACAACTACGCTCTCATTTGCCGAGACGATAGTTAACATAGCCTTCAGCTACATTTGCTACGACCTAGCAGGGCGCCGTATTCAATTGATATTGAGATTCTATTAATGTATCATCAAGAGCGATGTTCTACAAATGTGGATTAAAGTTAAGTATTCCAGAAGCTACGTACTTTTCTTTATAGCATTCATTACGTATCCTGTTTCAGACCTCACGCCAGCCTGCGTGAGTTTAAGCGCGTGCCTTTCGGCTTCCTCTCATTGTGTCTAGGCTGTCTTGTCTAGACACAACAGTTTGTTCTTGTGGTCTTCAGTCCAGAGACTGGTTTGATGCATCTCTCCGTGCTACTCTATCCTGTGCAAGCTTCTTCATCTCACAGTACCTACTGCAACCTACATTCTTCTGAATCTGCTTAGTGTGTTCATCTCTTGGTCTCCCTCTACGATTTTTACCCTCCACGCTGCCCTCCAATACTAAACTGGTGATCCCTTGATGCCTCAGAATATGTCCTACCAATCGATCCCTTCTTCTAGTCAAGTTGTCCCACAAATTTCTCTTCTCCCCAATTCTATTCAATACCTCCTCATTAGTTATGTGATCTACCCATCTAATTCTTCTGTAGCAACTCATTTCGAAAGTTTCTATTCTCTTCTTGTTTGAACTATTTATCATCCATGTTTCACTTCCATACATGGCTACACTCCACATAAATACTTTCAGAAATGACTTCCTGACAGTTAAATCTATACTCGATTTTAACAAATTTCTCTTCTTCATAAACGCTTTCCTTGCCATCACCAGTCTACATTTTATACCCTCTCTACTTTGACCATCATCAGTTATTTTGCTCCCCAAATAGCAAAACTCATTTACTACTTTTTCTCATTTCCTAATCTGATTACTTCAGCATCGCCCGATTTAATTCGACTACATTCCATTATCCTCGTTTTGCTTTTGTTCATGTTCATCTTATATAATCCTTCCCTTTTCCTACTACTGAATTCCAGCCATCCATGACTATTAAATTTTCGTCTCCCTTCAGTATCTGAACAATTTATTTTACCTCATCATACATTTCATCAATCTCGTCATGATCTGCAGAGCTATTTGGCATATAAACTTGTACTACTGTGGTAGGCGTGGGCTTCGTATCTATCTTGGCCACAATAATGCGTTCACTATGCTGTTCGTAGTAGCTTACCCACGTTCCTATTTTTTTTATTCATTATTAAACCTACTCCTGCATTATCCCTATTTGGTTTTGTATTTATAACCCTGTGTTCACCTGACCAGAAGTCTTGTTCCTCCTGCCACTGAACTTCACTAATTCCCACTATATCTAACTTTAACCTATCCATTTCCCTTTTTAAATTTTCTAACCTACCTGCCCGATTAAGGGATCTGACATTCCACACTCCAACCCACAGAACGCCAGTTTTCTTTCTCCTGATAACGACATCCTCCTGAGTAGTCCCCACCCAGAGATCTGAATGGCAGACTATTTTACCTCCGGAATATTTTACCCAAGAAGACGCCATCATCATTTAACCATACAGTAAAGCTGCATGCCCTCGGGAAGAATTACAGCTGTAGTTTCCCCTTGCTTTCAGCCATTCGCAGTACCAGCACAGCAAGGCCGTTTTGGTTAGTGTTACAAGGCCAGATCAGTCAATCATCCAACGGCAAGGTCCTTGGTTCATGGGGGGAACTCTGAAAGTAAAGCTTTTCAAACCATCATTTGCAATTTTTTCCCATGACCTGTTAGAAATGTAAACAGTCATGACGTCAAAAGCACTTTGTTGTTACATAGTATTGCATATCTTCATCTTATTGCCTTTTGACACATTTTGCTGTCAGCAGATGCTTGTGTGTGTGTGCGCTATATTTTGGTGTTGTAAATGGCACATTTTCTTTGCAACTTAAGTATTAGTTTGGTGTTTTTCTCTAGTTTATTTTATTGCTGCAGTAGTATACTGCAGTAGCAGCCTAAAGTAAAATTGTTAGAATATCAGTTCTTACCAGTCAAAAGTACAAAAATTTAATTCAGAACTAAAACAATAAAAAATTCCCAGGGTTTTCCCCAATGAAAATATTCCCAGATTTTTTCCCCAGAGTTCCCATTTGTCTCTGGGTGTATACACCCTGAATAAAGTTGAATGCCAATTCTGCCAAAAGTTGCTAATATGGAGTTCTTCATTGAAAATGTACGAGAAATGGATAGTAATAAAAATAAAGCAGAATATGAGCAATATAATTATAATGCATTTAAATCGAGCATGGACTCATAAGAAGGAACAAATATAAGCGAGTCCATAGAACACCATGCGATGAAACCAGCTTCTGTTTTATATGAGACCAAAACTATCATGGAATCATTATCCTCACTCAATATTGCGCATATGAGCAAAAATTAGGTAGAATATGAGCAACATATTTACAATGCAATTTGAAAAGTGGAATACACACACAAAGTCTTAATTAGGAACACAATGCAATGAAGCCACCTTCTGTTTACTGCAAAAAGAAAGGAAATATGAAAGACTTTAAATTGCCCAATAAGAAAGCAATATGAGAAATAATTGATAAACTAGCAGTACTTCAACTGACTTGGCAGTGAATCAAGGTTGTGTTATCAGAAGTCTTTGAGTTTTGCCCCCTGAGCTGCATGACAATGGCAACACACAGGGAAAACAATGTTGGGATAATCACACATTGTTACTTAATACTGTTACTGATATGGAATCACTCCCTAGCAGAGTTGATGTGATATGTGTGTAAATTAATTTCAAGATAGTAATAAATTTCTGCTGAAAACCATACAGAGCTACAAACTTCCACAAAGCTCTAGTTTTCCATGCTAAATGCTTTAGCGTGGCCAGTAAAGGCAATGTAAAGAGGTCTATTTTGTTCTCTGCATTTTTCTTGAAGCTGACATGCTGCTAATACCCGGAAGCTGCACTGGCTCTCTGGTAGCAAATCTTCCACAAAGGGAATAGTACAATCTGTGAGAATTCAAGCCATTAGCTTTCCAAAGGCAGACAGCTACTATATTCCCCAGCAGTTACTGCAGTTTCTTAAATCGGGAGACATTTCTTCACTGGTACAAGTTTTGACAAAGTTCCTGGATATGTCTTAGGAATTCCTCACCATCCTCTTTGAGCTTCTGATGGGGTACTATCATGACCTGTAGCCTCATGTTCCTTTGCCTGCTTAATAAAACACTTCATCTAGTACTGATTCAGGTCTCGTAGATATTCTTTCCACCCATTCATCATGGAGCACTGATCTTTTAGACACTGATCTTTTAGAAGTGCACTCTTCTTACTAAACTAAGTGATCTTTTGTCAAAGGTCGTGGGACCATAAATTGCTTCTGTGCCTTGGAAGAACTGTCCCATACTTTTGTTTGCAAAATATTGATGTTGTTATCCACCACACAGTCTTGAGCACATGGATAGTTATTTCTAAATCACCTTTGGCAAGACAGAAGGCCATGCATAAAAGGCTTTCCTGTTCTCTGATATTAATGCTTCAATTTCATCACCTTTCTGTTGAACCAGTTCTGATGTTTCCCATTTTTATATCCCGTTTCTTTGCAAACATCCAGAATGATGGTCTCCAAGCTCTTCCACTGCTGCATTACATCAAGACATTCCTTCAACACTTTCTGTACTGAGAAGCATATTCTGACTTACCAAGCATTTTGGAATTATGTGTGTGGTTACAGCTCTTCTCTTGTTTCCTCCTCTTGAGGGGATAGAGACAAATGCATGACGGATCTAGGAAGTTCATGGTCTGTCCAAATGTCATTAGTTCCAGTCGTTTTCGTGATGAAAACTTCCTGTAGATCTTTCTTGTGGACTATCACATAGTCAACAGGATACCACTGCTTTGACCGAGGTAGCTACCGTGCTGTTTTGAAGTGATACTTTTGTCAAAAAGATGGTGTTGGAACTTGTTAATCAAGCACGTTTTGAGAAGAGTCTAATGTCACTTGAGTTTTCACTGCCATCTACGTCCTTGCCAATTAAATCACTTCACACTTTGTGGTCCCTACTTTAGCATTAATATTGCCAAGTAAGATTATTTTGACTTGGCAACTGATATTTGATACAATGTCATCCAGATCTGAATGGAATGTTTCTCTGATATCATCATCATAATCTAAGAGTGGGGGCATACTGTGGCATGCTATTTACCACCCAGTCAATATCTTAATGTCATGCAGCATTCATTATGCTCAGTTGGAAGCTCAGCCAGGTGCCTGAGAAGCTTGTTCTTGATAGCAAAGCCCATCCCATGTATTTGATGCTCATTGGTAGTCTCTTGCATCCATAAGAAGCTGTGTCCTGGAGAGTGCTTCCATGTCAATGTTATATCTTCTTAACACTCTAACCACAAAAGGGGGGGAGGGGGAGGCGGGTTACCGTACCTTAAATGGTATCACCCATATGTCCACTAAACTTTTATTAACATTTCAACCACCTGCTGCACTTATCCAAAAAAGGCTGTGGAGAAAAGACAGACATTACATTTAATCAGCTATAGTAAACAAGTGGACCAGCCCATGAACAGATCATCATTAAGGCTTGAGTACAAGCTCAGATTGGATACAATTTCGGAAGGAATTCAGCTAATGTTCTTTTTTAAAGCAATCATCCTGGCATGTAGCTTCAATGATTTAGACAAACCATGGAAAACCTACATGTGGAAGGTCAGGCAAGGACTTGACCTTTACTGTTAAATCCAATGGTCCATTTAATGGCCTACTTCCTGAGATGAGAGCTGGCCATGACATGGTTTTCAGACATTTCCTCCACAACCATTTCAGAATATTTATGTATTAAAGCTGCAAAAGTCATTACTGGAGTTCACAGGAAGTGAGTGGCTACAAATCTTCCACCCTGGAAGAAAACAGAAAGGAAGGGGGGAATTTCCATGTATAGCAAGTGGAAATCTGCTAATGGATAATATGACCTGGACTTTATCTAGATTTTTTTGCTGACCCTCATGAATCAAAACATGACTGCGTCGCGTCGTTTCATGATTCGAGGGTCAGCAACTGATAAAAAAAAAGGGGCCCCCCGGGTCCCAAGGTCGCGATGGCGGCTGTCCATGTCCCGCTGAGATAATTTGTCCTTTTAGGACAATTATCTGGGCAAGCACCCACGCCAGCATAAGGTTGGCGCGTGTAAACTTGTCTTTTTGGAGTGACAGACATGTCAGTATTGATAACTGACATTGCTTAGCAACCAATCCAGTATATAAGGGGCATGAAATTGTCGTCTTCACAGTATGTCATCTGAATCCACCGGGACATCGTCTATTATCTCTGACGAGCTGCCAGAAACAGTAAGTACATTTCTGTATAATGGACACTCTGTACAAACTTGCAAGAATTGCCGTTTGTGGAAGACTCCAAAATGCATTAGATGTCTATGAATTGGAGCTACCACAAACTGTACGAGAAGATATTTTATTGCAGTTTCGTTACTCAAAACTTAATTACATGCTAAATTCATATAGACTGCCAGAATGTTTCATATCTGATAAAAGTGAAAATGTTCCGATGATTAATGAAATAGTTACTGCTGCAATAGAAGCTTGTTCAAAAATTAGAGCGGGTATTCCACTTGCGTGGCAAACACTCTGTTTGGTTACAATGTCTTTCTTTGATACTACTACATTCTGGCAAAGTAGATTTGAAATTAAAATCTTTTTTTATGAAATTACCTATAAAGAATTTGTATATACTATCTGTGAAAATTGCTTATACAAATTAACTGATTCATGGCGAAACCCGCTACTACAACCACTTATAAATGGAATGAGAATTAATATGTTTACAAAGGCACCATACTTTTCATATTGTGTAACTTGTCCGCCTCATCTTAAACAGTACAGCCATTGGTGCATGTTTTGTGCAAACAGTCCATTATTCAGAAGTGTACGTTGTGGTGGCGCGTTAAGTGCCGTATCTGATTCAGATGAAGACGATCCTGATTTGAATGATATCTTTCTTGCAGAGTTGTAATGGAGAATTTGCTGGAAGCAGTGCAGACCATCTTCACTCTTTTGGAGGCAGAAATACCAACACCGTCCGTGAAGACGATGATATACTTAATGACGAGATTGAATTGCAAGGTGGCACAGGGAGATGGACTCTTAGGCAAATACATGTTTACAATTTTGAACTATTTGACTCAATTCAAAAGTTCTTCATTAGTCTCGTCCTTTGGTTTCCAGAGCTTCTCCGAATATGGTTTTCCTAGGTCGCTTCAACTGTTACTTAAATGCTACAGATATTTGTATAATTGCAAGTTTACACCATTGATTATTTTAAGGCATAATTAGCTTTACCTTCGGCCACAATGATGCAGGCACATAGAGTCGTGAACAAGCGGAACACTTCTGCCCCTGGTACTCAAATGCTGAACGGATAGTCTGAAGGGACGCAGACTCAACATCAGCACTTGGATGAATGAAGTGGAAATTTTTACCACCACATTCACCAATCAATCGTGGGTAACTCTTGTAACGGCTTACGTTATTGCCGACAAGTTTCCAAAGTACCTCGAATGTCCTGAAAAAAAAAAAAAGTAAAATTCTCTTTTATCAGAATGCTATGAGGAAAATCACTTATATGTAACAGCATTTTATTAAAAAAAAATGTATGGAATGGAAATGAAAAAAATACAAAATACAGAGTAACTACCATTATTTTTATGTTCTTTGTTGTTCTTTAGTTGCTACCATATAGCTATTATGAATAAATGACACCTGGGTCATTTTACTTAAGACCTATGTAACTTATTAATGCTGCTTCATATATAACTAAACACTCTAAAGGTGGATAGATTGTCACAAATATTTATTTACAGCTTACAACTAAAAGTAAGAACAAACAGAAGATGAAGCAGAACAGGGAAAAATTGAGGTAAAATGATGGGTGCATAGAGTATGAGCATAAAAAGTGAAGCTAGCAGATACATATGAAAGCTGTGACAAAAGGAATGAAAGAGATATTCAAGATTTCATTGTGCCCCAAAAAGTTGGAAGTTTAAGGAAGATTCCACAATATTTGCTGAAAATCTAGTTCTGGAGTATTGTGGCATGTAATATCTTTATATACAATTAGCAGTGGTACTTCGATGCAAGAATATATTGTTCAGAATGTTCTTCCAGTCATTGGAGGATAACAGTATTAATCCCAAATGGGTTGTATGAAACAAATATCAGAATATCAGTATACGAGACCTGTTCAAAAAATTCTGGACATTCATAATTTCACACTAATATAATGTGTAACTGCCAGATGTTTCATTGTTGCATGTCAGTTATTTTTCAGTGCTGTATTGAGTAGAATGTTGTGTCGCAGAGTTTGCGAATTTCGAGATAGCAGAGTTAGAGGAGCAATGCATCTGCATTAAATTTTGCATGAAACTCAAGAAAACCTTTACAGAGACACACCAAATGATGCAGGAAGCCTGTGGTAATAATTGCTTAAGCCATACTCAGTGTTACAAATGGTTCACATGGTTTAAAAATGACTGGACGGAAGTTGAAGATGACCTTCACTCAGGACACCCTTCGATGTTTACCGATGGATGCTCATATCTGGAACACCAATGAAATTGCGCATGCCAATCAAAGACTGATTGTCTGCAGAAGAATGTGACATTTCAGTTGGATCATGTCATGAAATCCTGACACAGAACCTTGGAATGCATCATGTTGGCACTAAGTTCGTCCCACTGCTCATGAGTCAAGATCAGAAAGACCTATGCCTCGCAATCTGTGAAGAACTTTTGGATTGCACAAATGAGAATGAGATGTTCCTTAAGAGAATCATAACTGGTGATGAGACATGGGTCTATGGATATGATGGTGAGACCAAGGTCCCATCTTCACAGTGGGTTTGGAAAGGTTCTCAAAGACAAAAAAAAGCTCGTCAAGTCAGTTCAGGTCAGGTCTTATGTCAAAGCCATGCTGATAGTTTTCTTTGACGTTGAAGGATCAGTTCATTATGAATTCGTGTCACAAGGACAATCTGTTAATCAATGGTACCATCGAGAACCACTGCGAGAAAATGTGTGAAGGAAACAACCTGAATGGTGGGAAGACAACTTATGGCTCTTGCATCACAATAATGCACCCACACATTCATTCCCGTTAGTGCCCGACTACTGCACAAAAAACGAAATCACTTCACCCTCATATGCACACAACCAGTTCTGGATGATGCATGCTGTGTGAACAGGGACCTTGTCATCTTGGAACATTGTATCACCACTGGGAACAAACATTGTACCATGGTTGGACATGATCAGCCAAAATGGTAACATAATCCTTGGCAGTAATGTGACCTTGCAGGGTAACCATGGAGCCCATGGAATATCACAGACAGCTGCCCAACTCACCACCGAACCCCCACCATGTTTCACTCTTGGAATGTAAATTAGGCGAGAAGTTGCAAACAGTGTGAAACAAGACTCACCCGACCAAATGACAATCATCCGACCAAATGCCCCATAACGGGCATTTTCATCACTGATGAGCAGGTTTGGAATTCAAGATTGCCCTGCTTCTGGAGCTCCCTTCATGGTGTTTTGGCACTGACAGGGTTCCTGAGTGTGACATTCAATTCTGCAGTGACTTTTGCAGCTGTCATCCTCTATTTTGTGTCCCAATCCTCTTTAATGGCTGTCTGTCACAATCATTTAACCCACACATTTATCTGGATTGTAACTTAGCACGTGATGTTTTTCCACATTCCCTGCATCCGGTATATATCTTCGATACCGCGTCTCTTGAAACACCAAACACTTTGGCTCCCTTGGTTATGGAAGCACCCACCATATGAGCACCAATAATCTGCCCCTGTTCGAATTCACTTAGCTCCAACATAATGCACTCACAACTATACAGAATACTGTTTTGACCACAACTGACACTTGCATCACACTGAGGACATTGCACAGGAGCCTTTTGAGGTCAAACACAGCGCTAGAACATGCAGCCTTGGCTAGAATCTGTATTTAAATTCGAGCATGTGTTGCTTGCAATGTTTCCATATTTTTGTCCAATCCCTGTATGTACCCAGTAGAGCAGTTCATGATGAGGAGAACCCTCCCTGGTATACAGCAAAGTAGTAAGTACTACCATCCTGCGGGTGGTGGAAGCAACCAAGCGGGCGGTCAAAGTATATTGGACTGTTGGGGAGCGACTGAGCTGTATCCTCCTCGCCTTGAGTTTTTGCCACTGGTTGGTGCTGACATCTGATGAGAATTGTCAAAATAATGAATAGTAACCACTGCTGATACACAAGTTTGCTCTGAAAATAAAAACAGGTTGCCTGCGCTGATCCAGTTGGATTTGTGCTACTCTATTTAATACATTTTTCCTACAATGAAACATACTGAGGGCATTGCACAGGAGCCAGAAACAACATGATTTATTATCGTACCTTTCAAGCTCACTATCCAGGTAGGTTTCAAAATTGTAATATAGGCCTAATAGCCTACTGAGGATATAGTAATACATTTTTAAATT
This sequence comes from Schistocerca nitens, assembly GCF_023898315.1. Lineage (NCBI taxonomy): Eukaryota > Metazoa > Arthropoda > Insecta > Orthoptera > Acrididae > Schistocerca > Schistocerca nitens. The sequence goes on from NC_064616.1 coordinate 778,623,523, forward strand.
TATTAAGATGCAGAGCCCAAACATAAGCAACTTTTTTCTTTTTTTCTCCACAGAATGCCACATGTTAATAACAGTATGTTATAATTGTAGAAATATAATGAAATTTTTTTTATGAAGTTCAGTTCTGAATGCCACTTACCTCAAAATATTTTAGAAAAGAAATTGCAGATGTTAAGAAGAAACATGCAGAATATAACACAGAGTAACAGAAATATGAATGTATACCAGGGCCTACAAACCATCAGCTATCAGTGTGCCTAATATATGAGTCTTCTCTAATAAGGCCATGAAGCTTTCCACAATAAATGAACACCTAAGAAAGGCACATCCTGACAAGGTGATCACAAATTTAACTTTCTTTAAGTCCCTCCAAATAAATTTGAGGAGCAAACTACTCTCTCAAACATGTTTCGCAAGGGTTCACAGCAAAATACTGATGGTTTACTTGCAGCATACAGTATTTCATTGTTGACAACTAAGTCTGGACAATGACATACAATAGGTATGGGATTCATCCTACTGTGTGTTGGTGAAGTACTGTAAACCGTGTTAAGTAAGTCACCATAGAGGATAATCAAGACTACACTACTGAGCACCAGTTCTGTGCAAAGGCAAACAGATGAAATGGTTCATAACACAGAAGGCATGTTATACTCTGTACTTAGAATGGTTGATTTTGCATTACAACTTGAGTCAATTTTACCAGAGTCTGCATCTTTACCTTTAGCTTGCGTGTGCCTTAAAAAGGATGTAAAAGCTTGGTTCATGAGCTATTATTTGCAAGGCTACTAGACACCAAAGGAGAATCAATATATGGTGTGGTATTGCACAATTCTTCAGAAAGAAGGAAAACCCAATGAAGAAAGCTGTTCTGGGTGGGTTTAGAATTCACTTTGTTATTCATCACCAACATTTAGTGGCAAGAAACCTAACTGACTGTTCTTACAAATCACTTTAGACTGTCATTGCTGCAGTGAATAAAATTAAATCCAAAGCTCTCAATGACAGACTTTTTTGGCTGCACTGTGATGAGCATACAAAAGTTAAATGTCTATCAAAAGGCAACTGTGCTACGATATTTTATGAACTCTTTGATATTGTTGTGGAGTTTTTTTGAAAGAAAGAATTCATTGCTTGGTGAAGTATTAAAAGTGATCAGACATGATGTTGCATACTTGTCAGATCTGTTTGCAAAAGTTAATAAAATTAAGGTCCAACTGCAGGGTAACAAAACCAGTCTTCTCAAAGCCACCTCTGTGAGCTCAATATTTGTTTCAAACTTGGCTTCGTTCAAGAGAAACCTAGGCTGTCGAGAGTTATACTGATTTCCAAGCCTCTCGGTGTTACGTAAAAAGAATGGAATTCATGCTGCTGATCCGCAAGTTTACTGTGATCATTTGAGTATGTTGCATGAAAATATGACAGAATGACTTAAGAATCTGCTTTTGATATAAATTCTTGACTGGGTGATAAATCAAGTTTCAGGTATTGGGAAAATGGGAATTTTGGAGGAATAACTAAGGAAGCTAAAAAAAAAGAATGAGAGCTCAAACCAAAATTTAAGAATTCTTATCAGAAGTTTTGCCCACAGAAAAAGATCACTGGCCAGTCTGCTGCAGTATGGAGATAATAGTGGATTAAGAAGATTCGTATTTAATTCCAAACATTGTATTTGGTAGAAGATGGTTGCAATGTGGTGGTGCAGCATGTGGTGAAGCAAAGACATTAACTTAAGATTACTCAATGTCGAGATCTGAGGCTCTTATTAACTGGATTAAACCAGATATCGGAAAATTTTATATAGACATAAATGCTTCAAATAACATGGGGGTTTCAAATCCAAATACAGAGCACAAAATGACAAAAAGATGGTGCTTCATACGCCACAGAAGCAATAGCTAGCATAACAATTCATTTTTAGCAAAGATGATGTTCTTTTTAACAAATACTCAATATGTCAGCCATCATTCATCAACAATAACTGTAGTCCAGGGACTATGTTGTGAACAGCACTGTACAGGATATCAGTAGATATGGTGATAAATTGCTGTCAGATACTGTCTTTTAGCATCTCCAATGAGATTGGACAATCATGGCAGACTTGCGACTTGAGGTAGCCCTACAACCAATAATCACACAGACTCAAGTCTGGGGATCGGGGAGGCCAAGCGCAATGGAAGTGGTGGCTCAGCATGTGATCCCCACCAAATAAAGTGTGCAAGAGATCTTGGATGGAGCAAAATCATGCCTTTTCTGGTAAAGTCACCATGCTGCAACTGCTGGCACATCTGACTCCCTCTTTCAATACAGCTCATTTTATACACGATTCTCATGCGGTGTCATTGATGTGTTGCTGTCCAGCCCCATCGGTTGACCAGTTTTTGCACTTGTTTTCAGTTTCAATAAAACCCCATATCATTTCTGTGAATTAGTGCATTTTCAAATGTTATCGGACTTCTCAGTAACCCTGTATCTTCATCAAGTCGATCCATCGCATTAAGGTTTTTGAGTGTTGACTCAGAACATCAATACTATCTTGTCACATTTCAAAAGTCATTGTTTAGTTAGAAAATTTAAAATAGATGTCAATTTGTTGTTTTAAAACAACACACCCCTTTCTGCCAATTCAACTGTGTTTATACCGAGTGTAGCAGACTCACTCTCTTTCATTACTCTATTTATTCTTTGGCCACTGCTTTTCCAGTTGGTCACCCCAGCACTAAGCAACAGTAAGTATCAAACCAGCACTTTGTTTATGTTTTACTCATCATAATGATTTCAAGGAGACACTTGATTTCAAGAAGTAATCTTATTCTGTTTATACTCATATTTTATCTGTATACATCATAAATGTGGGCAGAATTATGTGGAGAACATTTAAAAGAATTTAGAAAAATGAGAAAAGCTTTGTGGGCCACCTTCCCATATTTAGATTTTAAAGATTAATATAGGATAATTTAGGGGGGGCACTAAGGACGAGTGCATTTGGCTAAGTGGGTGGTAGTCTGAATACATTTGTGAACCACTGGTATATAGTTACTGTAAAGAAATTTCTAAAGTGGCTGAGACAACTGCATAATAGGTGTGAAACAAAGCATAGGGCTATAGATAGGGAGATCTACATGAAATATGTTGGGCTCTCATGAGAGCCATGTGTGAAGTATTCAATGACTACCACAGCAAAATATTGTCAAAACACGTTTCATACAACCCAAAGAAATTCTGGTCGTGTGTAAATGTTGTTAGTGGCACCAAAGTTAGTGTCCAGTCACTCATTGATGAGACAAGAACTGAAATTCAGTGTAGCAAATCAAAAGCAGAAATGCTTAACTCCATTCTCATATGTTCCTTTAAAAGGAAAACCCACAAATATAGCCCTAATTTAATTCTCATAGCATATCATTCTTGGTTCAAGAATCATGAAAGAAGGTTGTATACATGGAAGAGGCCTGGAGATACTGGAAGGTTCCAGATAGATTATATAATGGCAAGACAGAGATTTAGGAACCAGGTTTTAAATTGTGAGACATTTCCAGGGGCAGATGTGGACTCTGACCACAATATATTGGTTATGAACTGTAGATAAAAACAAGAAATTGCAAAAAGGTGGGAATTTAGGGAGATGTGACCTGGATAAACTGACAGAACAGAAGTTGTGGAGAGATTCAGGGAGAGCATTAGGGAACGATTGACAAGAATGGGGAAAGAAATACAGTAGATGAAGAATGGGTAGCTTTGAGAGATGAAATAGTGAAGGCGGCAGAGGATCAAGTAGGTAAAAAGACGAGGGCTAGTAGAAATCCTTGGGTAACTGAAGAAATATTGAATTTAATTGACAAAGGAGAAAATATAAAAATGCAGTAAATGAAGCAGGCAAAAAGGAATACAATCATCTCAAAAATGAGACTGACAGGAAGTGTAAAATGGCTAAGCAGGGATGGCTAGAGGACAAATGTAAGGATGTAGAGGCATATATCACTAGGGGTAAGATAGATACTGCCTCCAGGAAAAGTAAAGAGACCTTTGGAAAAAAGAGAACTACTTATATGAATATCAAGAGCTCAGATGGAAACACACTTCTAATCAAAGAAGGGATAGCAGGAAGCTGGAAGGAGTATATAGAGGGTCTATACAAGAGCGATGTACTTGTGGGCAGTATTATGGAAATGGAAGAGGATGAAGATGAAATGGGAGATATGAAGAGTTTGACAGAGCACTGAAAGACCTAAGTCGAAACAAGGCCCCGGGAGTAGACAACATTCCATTAGAACTACTGATAGCCTTGGGAGAGCCATCCCTGACAAAACTCTACCATCTGGTGAGCAAGATGTATGAGACAGGCAAAAGACCCTCTGACTAATAATTCCAATCCCAAAGAAAGCAGGTGTTGACAGATGTGAAAATTACCGAACTATCAGTTTAATAAGTCATGGCTGCAAAATACTAACAAGAATTCTTTACAGATGAATGGAAAAACTGGTAGAAGCCGACCTCGAGGAAGATCAGTTTGGATTCTGTAGAAATGTTGGAACACGTGAGGCAATACCAACCCTATGACTTATCTTAGAAGATAGATTAAGGAAAGGCAAACCTACGTTTCTAGCATTTGTAGACTTAGAGAAAGCTTTTGACAATGTTGACTGGAATACTCTCTTTCAAATCCTGAAGGTGGCAGGGGTAAAATACAGGAAGCAAAAGGCTATTTACAATTTGTACAGAAACCAGATGGCAGTTATAAGAGTTGAGGGGCATGAAAGGGAAGCAGTGGTTGGGAACAGAGTGAGACGGGGTTGTACCCTATCCTCGATGTCATTCAATCTCTATATTGAGCAAGCAGTAACGGAAACAAAAGAAAAATTCGGAGTAGGAATTAAAATCCATGGGGAAAAAATAAAAACTTTGAGGTTCACCGATAACATTGTAATTCTGTCAGAGACACCAAAGGACCTGGAAGAGCAGTTGAACAGAATGGACAGTGTCTTGAAAGGAGGATATAAGATGAACACCAACAAAAGCAAAATGAGGATAACGGAATGTAGTCGAGTTAAATTGGGTGATGCTGAGGGAATTAGATTAGGAAGTGAGACACTTAAAGTAGTAAATGAGTTTTGTTGTTTGGGGAGAAAAATAACTGATGATGGTCGAAGTAGAGAGGATATAAAATGTAGACTGAGAATGGCAAGGAAAGCGTTTCTGAGAAAGATAAATTTGTTAACATTGAGTATAGATTTAAATGTCAGGAAGCCATTTCTGAAAGCATTTATGCGGCATGTAGCCATGTATGGAAGTGAAACATGTACGATAAATAGTTTAGACAATAAGAGAATAGAAGCTTTCAAAATGTGGTGCTACAGAAGAATGCTGAAGATTAGATGGGTAGACCACATAACTAATGAGGAGGTACTGAATAGAATTGGGGAGAAGAGAAACTTGTGGCACAACTTGACTAGAAGAAGGTATCGCTTGGTAGGACATGTTCTGAGGCATCAAGGGATCACCAGTTTAGTATTTGAGGGCAGCGTGGAGGGTAAAAACCATAGGGGGAGTCCAGATTCAGAAGGATGTAGGTTGCAGTAGGTACTGGGAGATGAAGAAGCTTGCACAGGATAGACTAGCATGGAGAGCTGCATCAAACCAGTCTCTGGACTGAAGACCACAACAACATCACTGGAAAGGTGAGTGAAATAGATATTAGTGTCAGTGGCATTGAGAAACAGCTTAAATCATTAAAACTGAAAAAAACTGTAAGTCCTGACAGAATCCCAATCAGTTTTACACTGAATATGTGTTGAATCAGCCCATCTTTCAACTATTATCCAACCATACATCCCTCTGACAAAAAAACAATACCTAGTAGTTGCAAGAAACCACACATCACACCCGTCTACAAAAAGGATAGCAGAAATGACCCACTAAACAACCATCCAAATATCCCTCACATTCGTTTGTTGTAGAATCTTAGAACATATTCTGACCTCAAACATAATGAGGTATTCTGAACAGAACAACCTCCTCCATGCCAACCGGCATGGATTCAGAAAACATCAATCATGTAAAACCCAACTTGCACTTTCCTTACACGACGTCCTGAAAGCCATGCATCAAGGCAGTCAGACAGATGCAGTATTTCTAGATTTCTGAAAGGCATTTGACTCAGTATCCTGTGTCTGCTTAGTATCACACATATGACCATTTGGGATATCAAGAGTAATTTGTGACTGGATTGAGGGTTTTTATTTTTAATTTTTTTTTTTTTTTAAGGGAGGATGCATGAGAGTGTGGTAGAACACTTGCTGTTGATGTTGTATATTAATGGCCTTGTGGACGATATTAATAGTAAACTCAGATCTTTAGCAGACGCTGCAGTTATCTGTAATGAAGTCTGTCTGAAAGAAACTGAATACATATTCAGTCAGATCTTGATAACATTTTAAAGTGGTGCAAAGATTGGCAACCTGCACTGAATGTTCAGAAATGTAAAACTGTGCACTTCACAAAAAAAAGTATAGTATCCTATGGCTATAACAAAAATGAGTCACAGATGGAATCAGTCAACTTGTACAAATACCTGGGTGCAACAATTTGCCGGAATACAAAACTGAATGGTCACATAGTCTCAATTATATGTATGGCAAGTGGCAGGCTGCACTTCAGTGCTATAATACTAGGAAAATGCAATCTGTCTACGAAGGAGACTGCAAACAAAACAGTCATGCAGTCCATCCTAGAATACTGCTTAAAAGAATCAGGATGTAAAAATGACATAATAGTGACTGTTTTTACTGTGTTAAATTATACTCCATTTCTTCCCGAACAAGAATATCTATGGTTTTTGTATACTGACTTATACTGTTAGGAAAGAGAGAGCATGACACATCCCCTTTTTGTCAATTCAGCTGTGTTAATCCCGGATGTAGCAGACTCTCTTCCTTTACTCTATCTGTTCTTTGACCACTGTTTTCCATGTTGGTCACCCCAGTGCTAAGAGAGAGTAGATAACAGCTGAACATCAAAGCAGCACTCTGCTTAAGTTTTACTCATCATATTGCTTTGAAGGAGACGCTTGATTTCAAGAAGCAATCTTACTGTTTATACTCATGAGAAACACTGTGTGGGCCACATTCTTTCGCAGAACTGCTAAATATGAGGACCCCTGTCATTCTCCCTACCCAAAGGGCCCTGAGACATGTAAATATCAGAGAGCTAGTGTAACTGATGATGTGTATAGACACAACCACCTCCATCAATGTTAAAAGCAGATGTGCTATAAAACCTAACTATATGGACTTTGCTAGCAAAAACTTGCTTGCTTGCTTGCTTGCTAAATGCAAATGTGAGAACTCCAATCCCCAACGGAAGTCTCAATAACCACATGTAGAATGCTTGCCTAAAACAGTATGTATGGGCCTCAAACACCTAAAGACTGGTGTTATGGATGCAGTGTTGTGTTTCAATGATGGGTCATGTCAGCAGGCTGAAAATTTTCACAGATATCGGGACAGAACATCTGGTGAACACAAAGGAAGTGTTACTGTCAGTTGATCAGCTGAGGGTGCAGGAGGCCGAGAAAAGTACCCTACAGATGACAAAAGGGTAAAATTCAAAAGAGGGCCTCTGAATATAAGTTGGAGGATACAGAAACCCACAACAATGATAGCTACGGATCTGGCAAGTTTTAGCTCTGAATGTAAGTTGAACACATTGTATCAATGACATTAAATGTATTTTCCCAAAAGTGTTATATTTTCAGTTGTAGGTGCAATTTTCTCCGAAACTACCATATTTACCTGAGTATCCGATGACTCTGATTTTAAGACAACCCTCTCTTTTTCAAGAGACTTCTTGAGGAATTTTTTAAACGTATTGTGACAAATCAAAATTGCAAACTGTTTTATTGACATTCTGTATCCACCAAAAAAGTTAACATTATATATATTCTAAATTTATGCCTTTTATTGGTTGTCTACGTTTTGACAAGACAAGGAGAAATAAAATAAACAAAATGAAATGATTTACATTAATTTGCAGATTGTTTTCTTTCCTACTTTTTTCAACTGGCATCACTATTTTAAATAATAATAATAATAATAATAATAATAATAAATCCAAACTTATATATACAACTACAAAAATCCGTAATTATTGATACATGTTCAATTACCCGGAAGTTCCTAAATGCAATATAACATATACCGTACAGTTAAAAGGAAGTCACGCTTGATCAAGGTCCGGGTCACTTTCCATTTTTAACCAGACCTAAGGTCTGAGAAAGGAAAGAAGATAATAATAATAATAATAATAATAATAATAATATAACTCTTCTATGCCGGTCCCAAGCCCAGAGCCTCATTTGCAAGAGATGAGGAAGGAGGAGGGGGAGGAGTAACAACTTTGTAAAAAAAAAACTTGAGTCCATCTGGCTTCAGATGGTAACACCCAGCAAAAGCTCCTGTCTAGGATTACCAGCTGAAACCTGGTCAATGGTCTCAAAGGCAGAAGAGGAATCTCAGTTCCCAAAGGCTGAGAGAGCGGAATAACCTAGTGGAGTAAACCACGAAAAACAATCATTTTGGACAAACAATCCGATTGTACTTTGGAATTTATTTCCTCCACTTACACAAAACAATTTCATATACAGAATGGAAGTATCACTAAATAAGAGAACTACCCTAGGTAGTAACTTGAAAAAGGAATCCACCATTGCAATGCGCAATGTATCAGGACCTTGGACTCTGGGGAGCCCCACTATCCACATACAAGATGAGTCAGGGTGCGTTTAAAACACCTTACAAACTGAAATTCAGGAAGAAATGCTTCATTGGGACCATAAATGTAAATTCGCTCCTCCAAGTCAGAAAACAGAAAGAATTGGAAAAGCTCCTGGGTGAGCATGAAATTCAGATCTTGGCTGTACAAGAGACCAGATTACTAGATGAGCACATCATGAACACACAACACTACAGAGTGTTCAAAGGAAAGCCAGCAATAAAGAGAATTGTTAACACCCCTCTCCTGGGGACTGCTTTTTACATAAAAAAACCATAGTGAACAATGTCATACACATCTCATCAGAATCTGAAAGATTATCCATACTGACAATCAAGTGCAAAAACAAGAAAGACAACAAGAAGAATCCACAGAAAGTAGATGACTTCTGGGATCTACTGGAAACAGAAATCTCCAAGATACCTGTGAACCATACAAATATCCTTCTGGGAGACTTCAACACACAGTTCGGGAGAGAAAGAAAATATAGAGACATAGTAGGAGACTACCCAACACACAGGAGAACAAATAAGAATGGAGAAAGGGTCATTGGACTCTGCAAAACTTTCCCGTTGAAACTAATTTCAACTCATTTTCGGAAACTCCCAAGAAAAGCAAAGACATGGGTATGTCCAAATCCCAACCTTGAGAATTCCAATCAGACCATGTAGCAATAACCAGGACAAACACTGCAGAAGTGATGAATGTTAAAGTAATTAGAAACTGTAAATTTGACTCTGATTACTACCTCTCCAAAGTTAAAATGCATTTTCTTCCACCAAAACGAAAGATAGATGCACCCGAAGTGACCAAATATAACACCAACTGAATGAACATCAACCAAGACATTATAAATAACTTCAGAGAAGAAATCTGCTCCTCTAGAACAGAGACCTGGCAACACCTCCGTACAGGGATCCATGAAGCCGCAAAGAAGACACTCGGTCTGACAAAGACAAAACAGACCATCTGGTGGAATGAAGTGTGTGAGAAAGCACTCAAAAAGAGAGATGACACATGGAAAGATGGAAAAGTTCAGGAAATATGGAACACTGGGATCAATTCAGAAAACAAAGAAAAGAAACATCAAGGATACTCTGCAGAATCAATCAATCATTTGAGAATGCAAAATTACAAAATCTCCAGGACAGCTTAGCAAAAAATAATAGCAGAGATTTCTTTCAAACTTTCAAAGCAAACTCAAAGGATACCAGCTCCCAAGTGTAAGCTTCAAAAAATGAACAGGGCAAAATTGGATTGAACAATCAAAAATATTGCAATATACTAGCTGTTCAACTGCCCACCTCCAACCAACAAACTGTAAGTTCTGGCTCCTCCTAAGAACTTTTATGATATGCCACAAACAAAAGAAAAAATAAAGGAAACCCTAAAAAGTCTCAAAAACAACAAGATCAAGGGAGAAGACTCAGTATTAGTAGATATGCTGAAATGGGCAGAACTGGAAATCCTCGACGACCTACGCCGAATCTTCCAGCAAATATAGGAGACAGAAAAACTGTCAGATGAATGGAAAATGGCAGTGATCCACCCACTCCATAAGAAAGGTGACAAACAAGATGCGAACAACTACGGAGGCGTGTCACTACTCCCAGTCACCTACAAAATCCTCTCAAGATACTGCTGAAGAGAACTAAAGAAATCCTACATAAACAACATGGATAATACCAGGGTGGATTGCAGAAAGGCTGCTCCTGTGCAGAACAAATTTTTAATTTGAAATCAGTAATCTGACACAGAATGCTGAATGGCAAAAATATAGTGTTTTCTTTCATTGACTTCAAAAAAGCCTTTAACTCGGTGGATAGAGAGAATAGAGAGACTCTAGATATGATCATCAGAGAATTTGGGGTCAAGAAAAAGCTGGCAAACATTATCAGAGAAATCTGAAGAGGCATAACTTCCAAAGTGAAGTTTATCGGAGAAATGTCCCAACCATTTGAAATCAAGGCAGGTGTGAGACAGGGTGATGGATTATCACCAATACTATTTAACTGTGTCGTGGAGAAGACTGTGAGAATTTGGAATACCGAACTTGAAAAAAAGGGAATAGCCCAATCTGTCTAGGAAGAAAATCGGGATTAATCAAAGGCAAGTGCTATACTTTCGCTGATGATTTTGCAATATTTTCAGAGAACTTAGAAGAAGCGGCCATACAGATTGACCTACTAGAAAGGACTGCTGTCAAGACAGGACTTCGGATCTCAAAAGAGAAGACCAAATTCATGACAAGTGACAAACACGGACCAAGATTCCTTGAAACAGAGACTGGATGGATTCAGAGGGTAAAAAAATTCAAATACCTCGGTGAAGCCATACAAGAGAACAGACTGGAGAAAGCTGCTGTGGGGGAACAGATCTCAAAAATGGAGAGAGCTTACGCATTAATTAAAAACATTTACAACAAACAGTGCATCTCTTGGAATGCCAAAATAAAGCACTACAATGCTGTGATAACAATAGAGTGCCTGTAGGCCAGCGAATGCCTCTGAATGAAAGCTGGAGATACTAGAAAGAAGAATATTACGGAAAATTGTTGGTCCATCCCAGGTTGAAACTGGCTGGAAACTTTGAAGCAACAATGAAATCTACAATGAGGGGAAGAAAATCACGGAGACCATGAAAAAGAGGAGGTTGTCATTTCTAGGACACCTGTACAGAATGGACAAAACCAGACTAACCAAAAGGATATTCGACTATCTGTGGTAAAAGAAGACAACAATGACACGGATTAAGGAAGCTTGTAAAGATCTAGAAAGGTTCAACATTCAGGAAGTTTAGATGTTAAATAGGGAAACATTTTGGACCATGACTCAACATTTGGAAGGATTTCAATTCAAAAGAACTAAGAAGACTGGAAGACCCTGGACGGATGAACACAGAAGCAACAGCACAGCATCCATATGAAGGAGTACTGGAGAAAGAGGAAACTCCAGTCAAGAAGAAATGAAATTGTAACGTGATCCTAAGTGGTCAATTTGCAAATTAAAAAAAAAAGAAATAATAATAATAATAATAATAATAATAATAATAATAATAATGGCACAGCTGCAAAATTTATATCTTTGTTGTCACAAATATTTGGCGGTTTCTTCCAAGCATGTTGTAATTTGTGAGGTTTTGGTTGCTATGGGACCTGAGAACACAGCTATTTTTTATCCAAATGCATTACGAATTTCACTTCTATACTGACGTGAGAATATTACAATGTCAGTTGCTTCCAAACATATCGTCTTCCTGCCACTCCCTCACTGGTTGCATTGAACCAGCAACTGACACACCCTCTTTTGTTTCCATCATACACTGTAGCAAGACAACACTGTTGCAAGAAAAATATAAGTACTCCACTGGCCCCTATCTAGACTTTTACTGTATCCTGCAGAAATGAGTATTACATTGAGTGTTCGTCCAAATTTAAAGTCAATTAAATTCCAACTACAAATGGACTCATGCAAACTGCAGTTTAAACATGGTACACATTCCTAAAAAGCCAAAATACACATTGTACATTCCCATCATTGGCAACATGTCGTAATTTGCTGCATTCCTGTAGTTCTCAACAAAGCTGGTATCACTGTTCCCCTCTAACCCTTCCACAGTGCTGTGCCTAAGCAATTGTTAAACACAGACTGCAATATCTTCTAGGGTGTAAATCATATGTAACAGCAGCAACTAATACATAAATAGAAGATTGCACTCAAGATTCAGTCCAATTCTTGAACTTTCACCCGTCCTGTGAACAACTGATGTCTTTTGGTACTATCTCCACCATGGGTCTTGCCACTGTAAATTATTCTCACAACAATTAAAGTCAGTTTAATATGAATGATTTTTTTATAGACATTTTATTCTGTATTAACTTCCCTTCTTGTTTCATTTGAATGTCACAATCACATTTCAAAGCTGATTAAAAGCTAGTAACGTTTTTACCCAGTATTCTAATACGTGAACAGTGACCAAATTTCTTATTTGCAACCCACTTAGTAAATCATTACAGTCTTGCATTATCAAATATTGATCTGGGATCAGAAACAATTAATATTTTTTGAAGGACAAAATTTATGCTTTTTAATTTTACCTTCATTTAAAAAACAACATTAATGTTTGTTCACAGTATTAATACATTTGTGAGAAATTTTATTGTAAACTTGTTTAAATACAACACTAGTTTGTAACATGATAGAATTTAGTACTATTTCCTCCTGTGCTTCACAAAACTGTCACATTTTAAGCACAATAATATGTTGTGGTTAGTTCACAGTTTCTCATGTACCCCTTGCACTAACACCGTGTAAGTCAAATGTCACATGACTGAGCAATGTTGATACTGTATCGAGCACGTAGGCATATCGGGATATCTCAAGCTGACTCGAATGAAAGTATTGTTTGCTAAGCCCTATCCTTCTGAATTCTTAAAAATAAATCTGGATGTGACTACATTATTCAAAGCTTCACCTGTAAATGAAAGACAATCCCTATATATTCTATTAAACAACATAAAAATGTTTACCTCAACAGTTCTACATCTACATCTACATCCATACTCAGCAAGCCACCTGACGGTGTGTGGCGGAGGGTACCTTGAGTACCTCTATCGGTTCTCCCTTCTATTCCAGTCTCGTATTGTTCGTGGAAAGAAGGATTGTCGGTATGCTTCTTTGTGGGCTCTAACCTCTCTGATTTTATCCTCACGGTCTCTTCGCGACATATACGTAGGAGGGAGCAATATACTGCTTGACTCTTCAGTGAAGGTATGTTCTCTAATATTTAACAAAAGCCCGTACCGAGTTACTGAGCGTCTCTCCTGCAGAGTCTTCCACTGTAGTTTATCTATCATCTCCGTAACACTTTTGCGATTACTAAATGATCCTGTAACGAAGCGCGCTGCTCTCCGTTGGATCTTCTCTATCTCTTCTATCAACCCTATCTGGTACGGATCCCACACTGCTGAGCAGTATTCAAGCAGTGGGCGAACACGCGTACTGTAACCTACTTCCTTTGTTTTCGGATTGCATTTCCTTAGGATTCTTCCAATGAATCTCAGTCTGGCATCTGCTTTACCAATGATCAACTTTATATGATCATTCCATTTTAAATCACTCCTAATGTGTACTCCCAGATAATTTATGGAATTAACCGCTTCCAGTTGCTGACCTGCTATTTTGTAGCTAAATGATAAGGGATCTATCTTTCTATGTATTTGCAGCACATTACACTTGTCTACATTGAGATTCAATTGCCATTCCCTGCACCATGCGTCAATTCGCTGCAGATCCTCGTGCATTTCAGTACAATTTTCCATTGTTACATCCTCTCGATACACCACAGCATCATCTGCAAAAAGCCTCAGTGAAATTCCAATGTCATCCACAAGGTCATTTATGTATATTGTGAATAGCAACGGTCCTATGACACTCCTCTGTGGCACACCTGAAATCACTCTTACTTCGGAAGACTTCTCTCCATTGAGAATGACATGCTGCGTTCTGTTATCTAGGAACTCTTCAATCCAATCACAAAATTGGTCTGATAGTCCATATGCTCTTACTTTGTTCATTAAACGACTGTGGGGAACTGTATCGAATGCCTTGCGGAAGTCAAGAAACACGGCATCTGCCTGTGAACCCGTGTCTATGGCCTTCTGAGCCTCGTGGACGAATAGCGCGAGCTGGGTTTCACACGACAGTCTTTTTCGAAACCCATGCTGATTCCTACAGAGTAGATTTCTAGTCTCCAGAAAAGTCATTGTACTCGAACATAATACATATTCCAAAATTCTACAACTGATCGACGTTAGAGATATAGGTCTATAGTTCTGCACATCTGTTCGACGTCCCTTCTTGAAAACGTGGATGACCTGTAACCCTTTTCCAATCCTTTGGAACACTACGCTCTTCTAGAGACCTATGGTACACCACTGCAAGAAGGGGGCAAGTTCCTTCACGTACCATGTGTAAAATCGAACTGGTATCCCATCAGGTCCAGCGGCGTTTCCTCTTTTGAGCGATTTTAATTGTTTCTCTATCCCTCTGTCATCTATTTCGATATCTACCATTTTGTCATCTGTGCGACAATCTAGAGAAGGAACTACAGTGCAGTCTTCCTCTGTGAAACAGCTTTGGAAAAAGACATTTAGTATTTCGGCCTTTAGTCTATCATCCTCTGTTTCAGTACCATTTTGGTCACAGAGTGTCTGGACATTTTGTTTTGATCCACCTACCACTTTGACACAAGACCAAAATTTCTTAGGATTTTCTGCCAAGTCAGTACATAGAACTTTACTTTCGAATTCATTGAACGCCTCTCGCATAGCCCCCCCTCACACTACATTTTGCTTCGCGTAATTTTTGTTTGTCTGCAAGGCTTTGGCTATGTTTATGTTTGCTGTGAAGTTCCCTTTGCTTCCACAGTAGTTTTCTAACTTGGTTGTTGTACCACGGTGGCTCTTTTCCATCTCTTACGATCTTGCTTGGCACGTACTCATCTAACGCATATTGTACGATGGTTTTGAACTTTATCCACTGAGCCTCAACACTATCTGTACCTGAGACAAAACTTTTGTGTTGAGCCGTCAGGTACTCTGTAATCTGCTTTTTGTCACTTTTGCTAAACAGAAAAATCTTCCTACCTTTTTCTAATATTTCTATTTACGGCTGAAATCGTCGATGCAGTAACCGCTTTATGATCGCCGATTCCCTGTTCTGCGTTAACTGTTTCGAATAGTTCGGGTCTGTTTGTCACCAGAAGGTCAAATACATTATCGCCACGAGTCAGTTCTCTGTTTAACTGCTCAAGGTAGTTTTCAGATAAAGCACTTAAAAAAATTTCACTGGATTCTTTGTCCCTGCCACCCATTATGAACGTTTCAGTCTCCCAGTCTATATCCCGCAAATTAAAATCTCCACCCAGAACTATAACATGGTGGGGAAATCTACTCGAAATATTTTCCAAATTATCCTTCAGGTGCTCAGCCACAGCAGCTGCTGAGCCCGGGGGCCTATAGAGACATCCAATTGTCATGTCTGAGCCTGCTTTAACCGTGACCTTCACCCAAATTATTTCACATTTCGGATCTCCGTCAATTTCCTTCGATACTATTGCACTTCTTATCGCTATAAACACGTCTCCCCCTTCACTGTCCAGCCTGTCTCTGTGGTATACATTCCAATCTGAGTTTAGGATTTCATTACTGTTTACGTCTGGTTTCAGCCAACTTTCTGTCCCTAGTACTATATGGGCATTGTGACCGTTTATTAATGAGAGCAGTTCTGGGACCTTTCTATAGACGCTCCTGCAGTTTACTATTAGCACTTTAATATTGTTATTCCCTGTTGCATTTTGCCCACTCCTACCTTGCCGCGTCTCAGGAGGCGCCTCGTCGGGCCTAGGGAGGGAATTCTCTAACCTAAAAAACCCACATGTGCACTCCACATGTACTCCACTACCCTTGTAGCCGCTTCTGGCGTGTAGTGTTTAATCTGTGAATATAAGATGACCCTTTATTTTTTGAATGATGAATTCAGGGGAAAAAAACCTTGTCTTACAATTGGGTAAGTACAGCAATACATCTATGTCAATGAAACTTTGTACAGAAATTTATTAAATCTTTCATTTAAATGTTCTCAAATTATTGCAATCAAATAAAATGTGTGACCCACATTTAGACATTAAAAATAATAATTTCAATCTTTACTATGATAACAAAGCTACCGTCATATAAGTAATGCACTTTGAAGAAGAAATGATAACTTATGCAGGTTGCAAATTTGGCTTGATTTGAGCAAACCGTTTTTGAGAAATGTGTATCAACATTAGTTTGGTCAAGCATAGGAAATACTCTCATGACAGGATTCCCTTAATTGTGAGAGACCCATACCACATAGGACTGACAAATAATATTGAGTGGATACAAAAAAAGGGCACCATGAATGGTCACAGGTTTGTTCGACCCATGAGAGAGTGTTACAAAGAACTGAACTGGTAGATGCTCGAAGATAAGCAAAAACTATCCTGTGTGAACCTATTTAGAAAGTTCCAGAACCAACTTTAAGTGATGAATCTAGGAATATTTTACAATCCCCCATGGATTGTTCCCATAGGAATTGAGGAAATAGGATTAGACTTATTACAGCACACAAAGAGGCATTTAAGTAATCATTCTTCCTGCATTTCATACATGAATGGAATGGGAGAAGTCCTAATAACTTGTACAATGAGACATACTCTGACATGCACTTCACAATGGACTGCAGAGTACAGATGTACAAATCACAACTGTCTGCTAACACATACATACTTAAAGAACATGTACCTACCAAATTCCACTACATCATTCCAACAAAAATGTTTTTAATGAGAAGTGTGATGACAAAAAATACAATAATAATAATAATAATGATAATAATAATAATAATAATCTAAGAGAAGGTTCTAACATAGGAGTGGACAGACTTGCATCGAAATATGCCCCCCCCCCCTTTTTTTTCCATTGGTAGTTAACATCAGTTGAAAACCACATTCTAAATTTCAGCTGCCAATATGAACAGGAAGCAACTGCAAAACAATTATTAAATGTGACATTTTTTGCTGGCTTGTGAGGCTACAGCCGAACTGCCAATTGAAAGTGATCTTAATATACTTAATATCCATAAAGAAATATGAGTCATGTTTTTTCCACAAAGTTCCTTCTAAACTGGTTTGGAGAATGCACAAATACATAGATGGTTGCTAGCGTGTCCACATTAATTTTATTCTGTGTAACTATTGTAAAAATGTGAAATATTGATGCAATGTCCCAAATTTATATTTTTTGTGCACAATGAGCATACAATTAAGGATAAAATTTGACAGTCCTGAGAATCACAGTCAGTCATTTTTAGACAAAGCTGGGCCACGATCAGGAATAAAGTCAGCCTAATACTGGTGTAATTTGAGGAGTGCCACACATGCTTAATCATATTTTGAAACCAAGGAGAGGCAAACTGATACTGTATTAGCAACAGCAATTTGATAATATTGTCACAGTTGTAGACTGGAAACTGCAGGATATGTCTCAAATAATTTTCTCTGCAAACATCCGTGTAGAATATTATCTTTTCAGACATAGTCCAAAACTTCCATTCGATTCTTGAACACAAACATATTGCAAAGATAACAATGAACCATCCACACTGATTACAGACATCTCTCTCTCTCTCTCTCTCTCTCTCTCTCTCTCTCTCTCTCTCTCTGTGTGTGTGTGTGTGTGTGTGTGTGTGTGTGTGTGTGTGTGTGCGCTTTGATGAAAGTCGTGTTGTACAAGATGGTATAGTTGGAACTAAACGACTTTTTCTGACTTCAAGGAAAAAAGTACAAAAGGAAGTGCATTTAATGTTGTCATTATATCCAATTGACTCTTATCTCATTTTGTAACTTAATTTTTCCATCCATACAATTCATGTTCTGAACAGTCACGGCAAAATTCCTTTCGAGCAATACTCTTACATATTCATTTATTACCGCTTTCACTCACTCAGTACACCACTGCTTTCTCTTTGCATGATAAGGTAATTTTAGTTCTTGGTGTTTCTTTAAAAAATAACAGATAATTAAATGTGCACTATCACTTCACTTGATCGGTGAAAGACGGAAGTACAAAAAATGCTCAGGGAAATTCAGAAATACAGAAATAAAAGTAAATTGGGAATGAAATAAATACGAATTGCAGGGAAGGTAAAGTGAAATGGCTGCATGAAAACGTGAAAAAAATCAAAAATGAAATGACTGTTGGGAGGACTGAGTCAGCATATAGAAAAGTCAAAAACCACCTTTACTGTAACTAAAAGCAATGGCAGTAACATTAAGAGTGCAATGGGAATACCAGTGTTAAATTCAGAGGAGAGAATGAATAGGTGGAAAGAATACACTGAAGATGGGGGAGGACTTGTCTGATGAAATGACAGAAGAAGAAACAGAAGTCAATATAGAAGAGAGAGGAAGTCCAGTACTAGAATCAGAATTTAAAAGAGCTCCTGAAGACAAAATTAGGTAATGCAAGAGGGATAGATAACACTCAATCAGAATTTCTAAAATCACTGCAGGAAGAGGCAACAAAACAACTATTCACACTGGTGTGTAGAACGTACGAGTCCAGTATACCATCTGACTATCAGAAAAACATCATCTACAGGGTTATTACAAATGATTGAAGCGATTTCACAGCTCTACAATAACTTTATTATATGAGATATTGTCACAATGCTTTGCACACACATACAAAAACTCAAAAAGTTTTTTTAGGCATTCACAAATGTTCGATATGTGCCCCTTTAGTGATTCGGCAGACATCAAGCCGATAATCAAGTTCCTCCCACACTCGGCGCAGCATGTCCCCATCAATGAGTTCGAAAGCATCGTTGATGCGAGCTCGCAGTTCTGGCACGTTTCTTGGTAGAGGAGGTTTAAACACTGAATCTTTCACATAACCCCACAGAAAGAAATCGCATGGGGTTAAGTCGGGAGAGTGTGGAGGCCACAACATGAATTGCTGAACATGATCTCCACCACAACCGATCCATCGGTTTTCCAATCTCCTGTTTAAGAAATGCCGAACATCACGATGGAAGTGTGGTGGAGCACCATCCTGTTGAAAGATGAAGTTGGCGCTGTCGGTCTCCTGTTGTGGCATGAGCCAATTTTCCAGCATGTCCAGATACACGTGTCCTGTCACATTTTTTTCGCAGAAGAAAAAGGGGCCGTAAACTCTAAACCGTGAGATTGCACAAAACACATTAACTTTTGGTGAATTGCGAATTTGCTGCACGAATGCGTGAGGATTCTCTACCGCCCAGAGTCGCACATTGTGTCTGTTCACTTCACCATTAAGAAAAAATGTTGCTTCATCACTGAAAACAGGTTTCGCACTGAACGCATCCTCTTCCATGAGCTGTTGCAACCGTGCCGACAATTCAAAGCGTTTGACTTTGTCATCGGGTGTCAGGGCTTGTAGCAATTGTAAACGGTAAGGCTTCTGCTTTAGCCTTTTCCGTAAGATTTTCCAAACCGTCGGCTGTGGTACGTTTAGCTCCCTGCTTGCTTTATTCGTCGACTTCCGCAGGCTACGTATGAAACTTGCCCGCACGCGTTCAACTGTTTCTTCGCTCACTGCAGGACGACCCGTTGATTTCCCCTTACAGAGGCATCCAGAAGCTTTAAACTGCGCATACCATCGCCGAATGGAGTCAGCAGTTGGTGGATCTTTGTTGAACTTCGTCCTGAAGTGTCGTTGCACTGTTATGACTGACTGATGTGAGTGCATTTCAAGCACGACATACGCTTTCTCGGCTCCTGTCGCCATTTTGTTTCACTGCGCTCTCGAGCGCTCTGGCAGCAGAAACCTGAAGTGCGGCTTCACCCGAACAAAACTTTATGAGTTTTTCTACGTATCTGTAGTGTGTCGTGACCATATGTCAATGAATGGAGCTACAGTGAATTTATGAAATCGCTTCAATCATTTGTAATAGCCCTGTACACAATTCCCAAGATTTCAACAGCCGACAAGTGTGAGAATTATCGTACATTCAGCTCGACACCTCATGTAGCCAAGTTGCTGACAAGAGTAATATACAGAAGAATGGAAAAGACAATTAAGACATGTTCATAGGATTTGTCAACCTGGAAAAAGCATTTGGCAATGTAAAATGGTGCAAGATGTTTGAAATTCTCAGAAATATAAAAGGGGTAAGCTATAGGGAAAGACGGGTGATATTCAATATGTACAAGAACCAAGAGTGGAAGGGTTAAAATGGGTCTAAGACAGGGATGTAGTCTTTCGCCCCTACTGTTCAATCTATACATGGAAGAAGCAATGACTGAAATAAAAGAAAGGTTCAAGAGTGGAATTAAAATTCAAGGTGAAAAGATATCAATGACAAGATTTGCTGAAGACATTTCTATCCTCAGTGAAACTGAAGAAGAATTACAGGATCTCCTGAACGGAATGAACAGTCAATCAATACAAAATATGGATTGAGGCCAAACTGAAGAAAGACAAAGGTAATGAGAAGTAGCAGAAATGAGAACAATGAGAAACTAAAACACATCAGGACGTGGCCACACTTCCTCGATCATGAGCTTCGGTAGTTAGGTTTTTGAATATCTCTGTATTATTAGAGACAGTTCCTGCATTTTCGTCAGGGTCTAGAGCAGATTTCTGTAGTGCACGTCGATAGTAATTTGTTTGTTTGTTTTGAAAACTACTGACCGCTTGTTGGTGTTAGTCACGCAGTCAGGTAGTAGTAGCTGACCGAGACAGACACAGCAACAGGGAAGTAACCGCTTTTGTGACATTTACGAGCTCCTAACCAGGAGCGAAGGGTCCTCCCGGATACCATGAAGAGCACAGTGCAGCCAACTGCAGATGGTTGCTCACATAGGTACCAATGATGTGTGTCACTTTGGATCAGAAGAGATTCTCTCTGGTTTCGAGCGGCTAACAGAAGTGGTAAGGGCTGCCAGTCTTGCTTGCAAGATGAAAGCAGAGCTGACCATTGCAAGATAGTCAACAGGACCGATTGCGGAATCAGAGGCTCAGACAGTTCTGCGACTGTGTAGGCTGCAGATTCCTCAACTTGCGCCAAGGGGTGGTTGGGTTTCGGGTTCCGCTGAGTAGGTCAGGTGTCCACTATATGCACGAGGTGCCTACATGGGTAGCAGGGGCTGTTGGCGTGGACTGGGTGGTTTTTTAAGTTAGAGGGTCTCGGGAAAACACAAGGGTGCAGGCTTAACACAGGAAGAACGTAGATACAGGAACGATTGGTATAACAGTTGTAAATTGTCGTAGCTGTGTTGGTAAAGTACCAGAGCTCGAAGCGCTAATAGAAAGCACTGATGCTCAAATCATTACAGGCACTGAAAACTCGCTAAAGCCAGATATAAGCTCAGCCAAAATTTTTGCGAAGAACCTAATGGTGTTCCAAAAGTATAAGCTAAACACGGTTGGCGGTGGCATGTTTGTTACTGTTAGAAGTAGTTTAACTTGTCGCGAAATTGAAGTAGAAACTTCCTGTGAGTTAGTACGGGCAGAGGTCATTGTTGGCAATCAGAATAAAATAATAATAGGATCCTTTTACTGACCTCCCAATTCAGATGATACAGTTGCTGAAAGGTTCAATGAAAACTTGAGTTTGATTTCAAACACATACCCGACTCATACGATAATAGTTGGTGGTGACTTTAATTTAGCCTGGTGAAAATACATGTTTAATTCCAGATGTACGCATGTAATATCATCCAAAACTGTGCTAAACGCATTCTCTGAAAATTATTTCGAGCAGTTAGTTCATGAGCCCACGCGAATAGTAAACAGTTGTGAACACATACTTGACCTCTTAGCAACAAATAATCCTGAGTTAATAATGAGCATCAAAACCGATACAGGAATTAGTAAACACAGGGTTGTTGTAGCGAGATTGAATATTGTAATCTCCAAATCCTCCAAAAATAAGCGAAAAATATACCTGTTCAAAAAAGTTGATATAAATTAACTTGACGCCTTCCTGAGAGACAAAATCCACTCATTCCAAATTAATAATATAAGTGTAGACCAGATGTGGCTTGAATTCAAAGAAATAGTATCGGCAGCAATTGAGAGATTTATACAAAATAAATTAACAAACAATGGAGCTGTGCTTCGTTGGTACACAAAACAGGTTAGAACACTGTTGCAGAAACAATGAAACAAACATGTCAAATTTAAACAGACGCAAAATCCCCACAACTGGCGATCTAATACAGAAGCTCCAAATTTAGTGCGGACTTCAATGTGAGATGCTTATAACAGTTTCCACAATGGAGATACTATCGAAGACAGTGCTGCCAAAGCAGAGTTACTAAACACAGCCTTCTGAAATGTCTTCACAAAAGAAGACGAAGTAAATATTCAAGAATTCGAATCGAGAAGAGCTGCCAACACGAGTACTGTAGAAGTAAATATCCGCAGAGTAGTGAAGCAACTTAAATCACTTAATAAAAGCAAGTCTTCTGGTCCAGGCTGTATACCAATTAGGTTCCTTTTGGAGTATGCTGATGCATTAGCTCCATACTTAACAATCATATACAACTGTTCACTCGAGGAAAGATCCATACCCAAAGACTAGAAAGTTGCACAGGTCACACCAATATTCAAGAAAGGTAGTAGGAGTAATCCACTAAATTACAGGCCCATGTCGTTAACGTCAATATGCAACAGGATTTTGGGACATATATTGTGTTCAAACATTATCAATTACCTCGAAGAAAACTGTCTATTGACTCACATTCAAACATAGGTTTAGAAAACATTGTTCCTGTGAAACACAACTAGCTCTTTATTC
This sequence comes from Schistocerca nitens, assembly GCF_023898315.1. Lineage (NCBI taxonomy): Eukaryota > Metazoa > Arthropoda > Insecta > Orthoptera > Acrididae > Schistocerca > Schistocerca nitens. The sequence goes on from NC_064616.1 coordinate 778,646,658, forward strand.
ACATGAAGTCTTGAGTGCTATTGACAAGGGATTTCAGATTGATTCCATATTTCTGGATTTCCGGAAGGCTTTTGACACTGTACCACACAAGCGGTTTGCAGTGAAATTGCGTGCTTATGGAATATCGTCACAGTTATGTGACTGGATTTGATTTCGTGTCAGAGAGGTCACAGTTCGTGGTAATTGACGGAAAGTCATCAAGTAAAACAGAAGTGATTTCTGGCATTCCCCAAGGTAGTATTATAGGCCCCTTGCTGCTCCTTATCTATATAAATGATTTGGGAGACAATCTGAGCAGCCATTTAGGTTATTTGCAAACGATGCTGTCGTTTATCGACTAATAAAGTCATCAGAAGATCAAAACAAATTGCAGAACGATTTAGAAAAGATATCTGAATGTTGCGAAAATTGGCAGCTGACCCTAAATAATGAAAAGTGTGAGGTCATGCACATGAGTGCTAAAAGGAATCCGTTAAACTTCGGTTACAGGATAAATCAGTCAAATCTAAAGGCCGTAAATTCAACTAAATACCTAGGAATTACAATTACGAACAACTTAAATTGGAAGGAACACATAGAAAATGTTGTGGGGAAGGCTAACCAAAGACTGCATTTTATTGGCAGGACACTTACAAAATGTAACAGATCTACTAAGGAGACTGCCTACACTACACTTGTCTGTCCTCTTTCAGAATACTGTTGCACAGTGTGGGATTCTTACTAGATAGGACTGATGTGGCACATCGGAAAAGTTCAAAGAAGGGCAGCATGTTTTGCACTATCGCAAAATATGGGAGAGAGTGTCACAGAAATGATACAGGATTTCGGCTGGACGTCATTAAAAGAAAGGCGTTTCTCTTTGTGACGGAATCTTCTCACGAAATTCCAATCACCAACTTTCTCCTCCGAATGCAAAAATATTTTGTTGACACCAACCTACATAGGGAGAAATGATCACCATGATAAAATAAGGGAAATCAGAGCTCGTATGGAAAGATATAGGTGCTCGTTCTTTCCGCACGCTATGCGAGATTGGAATAATAGAGAATTGTGGAAGTGGTTCGATGAACCTTCTGCCAGGCATTTAAATGTGATTTGCAGAGCATCCATGTAGATGTAGATGAGCACAACACTCGCTGTAACAACAGCTAACGAAATCAAGGGGTGTCAAACCCTTAGTTCCCAGTGAAAGCAAGGAAAAGATCAGTTTTTGTGAATTCCAGTTCATGTTGGCAGCTGAAATTTAGCACGTGGATTTTAACTAAGGTTAATCAGGAATGGAAAAAGAGACAGGGCAAGTTTCAACATGACAAGTCTGAGCATTTCCTTGTAACATTTACAACAACTCTGATAAGCTGACCTTTAAGAATATTAATTAATTTAATAAATCATACACTCTGGCAACAAATAAGTACACAAAGCAATAAAAAAAGAAAAATTCAAAAACTTTACTACTTAATCTTTCTATAATAACAGGAATTAATACTAAACACAAAAAAAGAGGTGCTCCAACAATTTCCTTACATACGTAACAGTTTATTTTTATATTCAAATGTATTAAAATAAGCAACCGTGAAGATGAATTGAATTTAGAAATGAAGAGTTAATACTCACCGTGCAGAACCAGTGAAGTTTATGGCAGCTAAATTTGGATGAGAAGTTATCGCATCACCAAATGTTGGTCCAACAGCTGGTACAAAGTTAACTACACCTGGAGGTAAGCCTGCTTCTTGCATGATTTTGAATATTAAATAATTGGAAAGTGCTGCTGTATCAGATGGTTTCCATAACACAACACAACCCTATCAAGAAAAGTATCAAAATCAGTATCAAAGACATAGTCCCATAAAAACAATATCTTCATTTAGATGCAATGAGAGAAATAAAAAAAATTGTGCAAGAGACTCTAAATTCGTATACAGAAATATGATTACATCTTCAACTGCACCATTCAAATAAAAATCTGGTGAAATAATTAAACTGTGGTATTTTAGTACGGACAAAGCATTTCCAAGTCATCACTACAATCTCAAAGTGCAACAGCATCCAAGGAATTACTGTTTCAGTCACAGGCAATGCTATTTTTAATGACAATAGTTTGTGTATTATCAATAAGTGACAGAAGAAAGGAGACATACTGTCTTACATACCAATAAATATGCACTTGACTATACCCAACACATTTTTGTTTTATTCTCACAACTCAAAACAACCCACTGCATTTTTTGTTCAGCAGATAATTGGGTATATGGAGATGGGGGGGAGGGGGGGGGGGGGAGAGAGAGAGAGAGAGAGAGAGAGAGAGAGAGAGAGAGAGAGAGAGAGAGAGAGAGAGAGAGAGCAGCAAATTTTATTCCCATGGGAAACAGGATACAAATATGCTGTAATAGAATGTTGCACACTATTTGGTTTTAGCTTCAAAACATATGGTCACTTTCTTGACACATCCCTCGTACATGATTTAAGTCCTTCACCTGCCCCCCCCCCCTCCTTCAAAAAAAAAATCCCATTTTCCATTTTACCCCCCCCCCCCCCCACACACACACACACTTTCACCATAAAAGTTACCTGTGATTGTTCAAGTTAAAAACTGTTTGCAGGCTATCCAGTTTGATTGACCAAGTTTATACCTGAACACTGCTTAATAACAATCTGTTAGAAGCTACCCACTGACTGAAATATATTTCCCCAGAAAGTGCAAGAAAACTACTACCATGGAGTTTTCATAGCATTTTTGAAGAGGACATGAAGTTGGTCTCTCATGAGCTTTCCTGCAACCTTCTAGCACAAACTTTATTTTCAGATAATAATGCAATGTTTCTCTGCTCTCTTCCACAGCACTTTTGGTGTAGGTGAATAACTCCAGTTTTCTCCTAAAACTATGTGCACAGAATGGCTTTAACATGCCTTTAGCTTCCAGCGATGGTGTAATATAAAGGTGGAAATTCTTTCTTATGTCTTGTTACACACGTTTTATAGAGTCGAATGTATTTCCTTGTGGTACCGCAACTGTTTCATTAATTTTATACATAAAATATTTTACTTAGTGATTATTTCAACAAGAGTACTACTTATTGGTAATTCAACTCTTCTACTGTTTCACAGTGACATACAGAAACACTTATCATGGCAAATACATTATTTTCAACTCTGGGAATTTATTCTTTGGTACACTTTTAATAGTGATTAATTCTTCTAACAGTACCACAACATGTATCAACATGAATAAAGACATATCACAGCCCTGATATACACCAGGTTCAAGATCAGCCTATAACACAATGAATGTGAATTGAAGCAGCTTTCTAAGGAATAAGAGTCCATTCAGTAGTTATAAAACCTATCAAATCGAGGTTTACAGGGGCTCCGAAAACCACTGCTTCGTAAAGGAAGTTAGGTGAAGTTCCTTGTGCCCACTTGTTTCATATTTTAAGAACCTCCATGGCACTGATAAAGTCACTCAGAGTATAGTAGTTTCCATGGTGAAGTAAATTTTTAACAGCATCAGAAAATATTTTAACAAAAATTGAGATCCAAAATCAACACTATCCTTTTGTAGCATACTATTGGCATACATGCAATCCACATAATATCCCCTTGTAAATTCTCTTGAATACCTCTTGTTTTCAGCTGATGCACCACTCTTTAGAACATAGGCAAGCTGTGCCTGATTATAATTGGTGTCAATTTGATGCTGCTCACATTGAAATGTGCCACCTAACTGAAAATTAGCAACTTACCAAATTAATCTAATGTATATTGCAGTGAAGTCTACCATATGCATTAAGCATCCACAATGTATGTAGATTATCTGAAGAGCAGTATGAAAGTATCAAAACTAGTTATGGTTTAAATAAGCTCTTCACACACATGACTAGATCTGACTTTTAGCAAAAAGAAAATTGTAAATTTGCACAAACATGTTTCAATATAATTGTGGTGTCATCAGTGGCTGTTTATTTTCTCTGTAAATGTATATTTTTTCACAGGATATAAATGATACTTACATATTTACAAAATTATAATATTCTTATACAACTACTTAATACTATTTAAGTCAAATCAATTTTGCTTAAAAAAAAAATTGGGCAAGGGGCTGGCTGTCATCAACCTGAAGGTTGGTTTGAACAACACAGTGCTTTACTAGACATGGTCTTGATGAAGGTGTATGCCATTGCCTTCCTCTGACCTTTGAACTGTTTGACCCAGTCAGTTATACGGGGACCTACAGTTTAACATGGATTACAAACCACAGTGAAACTTGACATTTTCCATATTAACGAACACTGTCAGAAGTGAAAGAAGTAATATATGACAGGTAAAAACCTTAGAACTGAATGATGATTTACCCAAGATCTGTAGATCTACAGACTAGCACCTGACTAATGAGTCACATTACACTTAACAGCACAAAAAACAATGATAGTTTTTGCTCTCCACACACCGATTGCAATTACTTTCTCAGAACACACAGTATAGAAGAATGTGAACCAAAACATATGATAAATTAAGCAAAAAAGCTGTATCTCATAGAAAGATTAAGGCTGCAGGACATTCTGTGGAAAAAATGCTGCTACTCAGCAGAATAACACACACAGGATGGACTGACAAATTGTGCAAGATGAACCTTCATATAAGATTTATCAAGTGGCTCTCTCTATACAGTATTAATGTACTGTATTAATATTAAGTTACTGTTATCAGCGCAAGGTATATTGGAGATACAAATTTTTTGTATCTCCAATACCTGAATAAAATTATCCAAATATGTATTTTATGAGACTAATAAAGTATGATGCAACAATAGCAATGTGTAAACACAAATATATTAATTGTATTTGCCTTGAAAGAAAAAGACAACCCTATTAATCACATTTTCTGCAAACATGGGAAAAAGAGAGAAAAATTTAGGTTTGTTCTACATGTGACTGGTTGCTAATACAATAATATGCAACAATATTATCTATCATAATCACAGAATATCTATCAATAAAAATGTGTGCAGCATTAATGAAATGGGGGGGGGGGGGAGGGGGGAATCTGAAATTAGTGTTGTACCACTAATAAAAACTTTAATGAGATGAAAAATGTACTTGCCATTAATGCAGGAGCATATGCCAAATTTCCTCCAATTGCTGTGAAATTAAATGGGCTTATGGCTGCTACAAAACCTTCCAGTCCTCTGAATCTGACACTATTTAGTGTCACCTTTGGGTCAACACTTATTGGCTGATATTTCAACATCTCTTTCAGATAATAGGTGTTAAAGCTGCAAAACAATAGCACCTATGATAATCCTGAAATACCAGCTTGAGAATAATACGTTACACGATTATTTGATGTAATGAGTGCAAGAAAACATACAATTTAATCACTGTGTAAAATTGCAAATCAAATTCTGCTAAAGCACGACACTGAGAGTCATTCTTACATCATAACAAATCTAATAGAAAGGTGCTGTCACATATGCACCTCCATCCTAATAATAATGACACACTTCACAGTTAGTGACATAGGAGTTTGTTAATTCTGATCAACAGCAAAATGTTGTTGGCATTATCATATAAACTATTTTCATTAAAGCGAAAGGGAGCAATTGACAGTAATCTGAACTGTAAAACCTTCTCCACATCACTCAGTAAGGAAGTATTACCCAGAAATAAGTCCACAAATGCAGTTGTATTTCTTGTTTCCGTCAATGTTTAGAATAAGTCTTTCCTACTTTTTAAATTGTGGAGTGTACAATGTAAGGCAGAAAAAAATAAAACTCAACATAAATTCCAATTTAAGTGCATTGGACAACATTTGTGCATTGCATTTTTAAAAGTAAAAGGTTCTGTGCCATACAGACTTTCATATTATTTTGGGAACCCTCAGACTCAGAGTTCACCAGAAGCTTGACAGACCATGTGCTGTATTTTCCGCTCATAACTATACTGTATTAACTTGCTGAAATAATACACAGGCTACAAAGAAAGAGGAGTTGTGTTTGCAAAACTTGAACCTTTTATAATGATTAATGTTTCTTTCACTGTAAAATGTTTACTTGGAACAGACATGCACAATGCAAATTTGTGCAAAAAGCTGTGTCAGGAATTAAAAATTAATCAATTACCTTGTCATTTTCATGCTTAAAGCCAATGGATCTTACAAGTAATTGGCTCGCCTGAACCTAAATGTGAAAATCTTCTAATGTTTGGTGCTCTGCAGTATGCAAGTATTTGTTGAAAGAAAACTCACTGTACACAATAAGTCACGTGTGGCTTTCTAATATTTTGTTATTTCACATGGGTAGGAAGGTAGCCAGAAAGCTATGATCATTCAGTATGTGTGTAAATTAAGTAACCAAGTGAAGTGGTTCATAACGACACAGATAAACAGCAGTAAAATAAATGTCCCGAAAGTGTAGTTTGTGCTCAAAACTTATTTATGGTGAAGTAGCAACCAATGGGAATGTTTAAATAGACATACATGTTTTGACAAATTGTATGAGTTACAACTACCCTCGATCTCCATCATGTTCTGTTGAACCATCAGTTAAATATAGGTCTTCACATCACAACCAGCAACAAAAGTTGCACAACTACTTTAACACCCACTCCCTGCTACACAAGGTTTGGCTAAATGAAGGACAACATGGAACACAAAAAAACCAACTGCTGCTGCTGCTGCTGCTGCTAAGGAGTTTGAAGCTGAGTTAAACAATATCAAATAGGATATAGTTGTTTTATCAGAAATGCAAAAGAATTAAAAAACAATTGCCATATTTTATTCCATAGGAACAGAGCAAGAAGGAAATTTGAGTAAAGTTTTTATCGTAAACAAGAAAATTAGAAATGATATTGCAAATATCAAAGGAATCTCAGTCTGAAGATTGTTATTTAAAAAATAACATAACATGCAGCAACGTGCTCACATTTGGATGAGGAGATAAAAACCACTGTGGAGTTACATAAACATATAAATGACAGAAAAGGCCATTTCAAGATGGTTAAGGGAAATTTTGAATGTAAAAGTATAGCGAATACTAAAAATAAATTATTTGGTGGGAAATTTTGGTTATTGTATCAGGAATGAAAGAGGTCATTAGTACATTAACTCCTCTAATTTTCCAAAACTGCAAGATGTTTGTCTTAAGACATTCTTTGACAAGAAAATTAATATAAAATGGTCTTGGCAAGGATAAAATGAAACTGACCCTATTTTATGATACAATGCATAAATTGTACAGTGTGTGATGGTTGTAGAACATTTCAAAATTTCAAGCGATTATACAACTATTAAGATGCAGTATGTAGAAAAGCCTCTGTGGAGATTGTAAAGAAGGATAAACAAACTACAAGATTTATAACTTACTTAGATAACACAGTTGGCAAGAACATTGTCTGAAAAAGACAGAAAGTTTGGGTATTGGATTCCTGGAGTGCATATGGTTGTAATCTGTTATGAAATTTCACTATGATTAATATACCTGGTGCTAACACATTATGATATGCCACAGAACACAATAGTTCCTTGGATTTGTAATGTGGATACTCATATAACTGCCTTAATCACCCTTCTCACAGTCAATGGAAAATGCAGGCAGAACAAGTACAGATTAGGTCCTTCTCCCCTTCAACACTTACTTCTAGCATTACAGTGGTTTCAGTGGCACACTACTCTTCTAATTTTTACTTATGTCATTTCCAGCATTGTTAGGAAGTGAAGTCACTAGCACAGTTTACAAGGTATATTATAGTTCCAGAGAAATCATTAGGTAATGTCTGAGTGAAATGGGTAAGGGGAGGGGGGGGGGGGGCGACAACAGAATACAAATAGCTAGCTTTGCAAGATGAAACAGTGAAGGCAGGAAAGAATAAAGTAGGTAAAATACAAGCCCTAGTAAAAACCCTTGGATACCGCAGGATATACTAAATTTATTGTTGGAACAAGAAAACATAAAAATGCATCAAATGAAGCAAGTAAAAGGAAATACAGAGATCTAAAAAATGAGACAGACAGAAAATGGCTACACAAGAATGGCTAGAGGACAAATGCAAGGTTGTAGAATCACAAATGACTAGGGGGACATGTATATACCACCTATAGAAAAATCAGACACATTTGAAGAAATGAGAAGCAGCTATATGAATATCAACAGCTCAGATGGCCTACATTTATAGCATTGGTATACCATTGGTGGATTTAGACTAATGTTGACTGGACTACATTCTTTGTAATTCTGAAGGTACTAGGGATAAAGTACAGGGAGCGGAAGGTTATTTATTATTTGTACGGAAACCAGACTGTGGGTATGAGTCCACAGACATGAAAGGGAAGCAATAGTTCAGAAGGGCATGAGACTGGGTTATAGCCCATCTCAGATGTTACTCAATCTCTGCATTGAGCAAGCTGCAAAGGAAACTAAAGAAATATTTGGGGAAGGATTTAAAGTTCAGATAGAAGAAATAAAAATTTTGGGGGTTTGTCGGTGGCACTGTAATTCTGTCAGAGAAGGCAAAGTACTTGGAATAGCAGCTGAACAGAATGGACAATGTCTTGAGAAGAAGATATAAAATGAACACCAACAAAAATAAAACAAGAGTAATGGAATGTAATTTAATTAAATCGTGCGATACTGAAAGAATAAGATTATGAAACAAGGCACTAAAAGTACTAAGTGAATTCTGCTATTTGGACAGCAAAATAATAGTTGATGGCTGAAGTACAAGGGATATAAAATGCAGACTGGCAATAACAAGAAAAGCATTTCTGAAAAAAGAAGTAATTTGTTAAAATCTAACATAAATTAAAGTTAAGAAGTCTTTCCTGAAGGTAGCTGTGTGGAGTGTAGCCTCGCATAGAAGTGAAATGAGGATGATAAGAAGTTCACACGAGAGAACAGAAGTTTTTGAAATGTGATGCTACAGAGGAATGCTGAAAATTAGATGGGTAAATCAGACAACAAATGACAAAGTACTGAATAAATTGGAGAAAAAGATATTTATAGCACAACATATCCTTAGGTGTTGAGGAATAGTTAATTTGCTAATGAAGGGAGTGAGTGTATGAGATCAAACTATTCTGCTTTGTATTTAATACTGATGGATGGATATGGTGTTATGGGCGCTCAACAGTGTAGTCTTTAGCGCCCGAACGGAAACAACAACGGACGAGTGTCACTAAAATGCAGCAAGTGCAGAAATAGGATTAAAATTATAGGTGAAAGTCTACAGAAGCAGTTTGCACGTCAACAGTAGCAAAGAGGAAAGCAGCACATAATGAGGAGAACTGCAAGAGAACGGAGGGGAAGGGGTAAAATGAAAGACATAGCGCATGTTTGGAACTGGCCTATTACAAGAATAAAAAAGGAGTGGTAAGCCACTCAGCAACACACTAAAAAGTCCAACCTAAAATTCTTGGCTGAAGCCCAGAAACATCACAGTACCTTAAAACTTTCTTGACACTCGCCTCGTCATCGGCTAAAATCGGGGGCAGATCCCCACTAATACTAAAGGAGAACAAAATTACAATAATTTCTTATAACTCAAAATAGCGAGAACCTAAGCATTTAAAAGATGAATGTTCTAATAGTTTTCAAAACTTTGTTTAAATTTAACAAGAAAATCTCCAAAAATATGGTACTGACAAATTGGATTCACACAAACTACTATCCACACATTGATTCTTGCTCAGTAACTTTACGCTTCTGCATAAGATGCTAACAGTGTTTTGGGCCAAATTTCTAAACATTCATGTAACCCAAACATGTTTCAAAATGCAGATTGCATTCAAGATCTTACACCAGTCATTTCAGAGACTGCTATTACCTTGGTACCTCTATAAGGAGAAAATGACTGCAGTACTTCAAGAATAAATGATTTGTCGCAACCACTAATTAGTTTAGATTCAATACATACACCAGAAAACGGAAAATCAAATGAAACATTTAAGCTTCAACCCCTTAAGTGAGATTTTTCTATTATGTTATGAAGGCTATTCAGAAAGTAGGGAATGTTTCCATCTGATGGCGCTAGATGCGTGCCGATCGCATATATGTACATGCTCAGCAGCTCAGTCAGCGTCCATCCGTGACAGCGGGAACATCTCTGCGCGTCTGGTTTATTCAATATTCGAATTTGAAATGTGCACCACCACCACCACCACCACCACCACCACCACCACCATCATCATTTAAGACTGATTATGCCTTTCAGCGTTCAGTCTGGAGCATAGTCCCCCTTATAAAATTCCTCCATGATCCCCTATTCAGTGCTAACATTGGTGCCTCTTCTGATGTTAAGCCTATTACTTCAAAATCATTCTTAACCGAATCCAGGTACCTTCTCCTTCGTCTACCCCGCCTCCTCCTACACTCTACTGCTGAACCCATGAGTCTCTTTGGTAACCTTGCTTCTCCCATGCGTGTAACATGACCCCACCATCTAAGCCTGTTCGCCCTGACTGTTACATCTATAGAGTTCATTCCCAGTTTTTCTTTGATTTCCTCATTGTGGACACCCTCCTGCCATTGTTCCCATCTACTAGTACCTGCAATCATCCTAGCTACTTTCATATCCGTAACCTCAACCTTATTGATAAGGTAACCTGAATCCACCCAGCTTTCGCTCCCATACAACAAAGTTGGTCGAAAGATTGAACGGTGCACAGATAACTTAGTCTTGGTACTGACTTCCTTCTTGCAGAAGAGGGTAGATCGTAGCTGAGTGCTCACTGCATTAGCTTTGCTACACCTCGCTTCCAGTTCTTTCACTATGTTGCCATCCTGTGAGAATATGCATCCTAAGTACTTGAAACCGTCCACCTGTTCTAACTTTGTTCCTCCTATTTGGCACTCAATCCATTTATATCTCCTTCCCACTGACATTACTTTTGTTTTGGAGATGCTAATCTTCATACCATAGTCCTTACATTTATGATCTAGCTCTGAAATATTACTTTGCAAACTTTCAATAGAATCTGCCATCACAACTAAGTCATCCGCATATGCGAGACTGCTTATTTTGTGTTCACCTATCTTAATCTCACCCAGCCAGTCTATTGTTTTCAACATATGATCCATAAATACTATGAAAAACAGTGGAGACAGGTTGCAGCCTTGTCTTACCCCTGAAACTACTCTGAACCATGAACTCAATTTACCATCAACTCTAACTGCTGCCTGACTATCTATGTAAAGACCTTTAATTGCTTGCAAAAGTTTGCCTCCTATTCCATAATCACGTAGAACAGACAATAACTTCCTCCTAGGACCCCGGTCATATGCCTTTTCTAGATCTATAAAACATAGATACAATTCCCTATTCCACTCGTAACACTTCTCCATTATTTGCCATAAGCTAAAGATCTGGTCCTGACAATCTCTAAGAGGCCTAAACCCACACTGATTTTCATCCAATTTGTCCTCAACTAATACTCGCACTTTCCTTTCAACAATACCTGAGAAGATTTTACCCACAACACTGATCAAAGAGATACCTCTTGTAGTTGTTACAATCTTTTCTGTTTCCATGTTTAAAGATTGGTGTGATTACTGCTTTCGTCCAGTCTGATGGAACCTGTCCAGACTCCCACGCCATTTCAATTATCCTGTGTAGCCATTTAAGACCTGACATTCCACTGTTTTTGATGAGTTCCGACTTAATTTCATCCACCCCAGCCGCTTTATTGCACTGCAATCTATTGACCATTTTCTCCACTTCCTCAAATGTGATCCTATTTCCATCATCATTCCTGTCCCATTGTACATCAAAATCTGTAACATTACTGATCGTATTTTCACCTACATTGAGCAACTCCTCAAAATATTCCCTCCATCTGCCAAGGCATCAACAGGATTCACCAGCAGTTTTCCTGACCTGTCCAAAATACTTGTCATTTCCTTCTTACCTCCCTTTCGAAGACTGCTAATTACACTCCAGAATGGTTTTCCAGCAGCTTGACCCAAGGTTTCCAACCTGTTTCCAAAGTCTTCCCAAGATTTCTTCTTGGATGCTGTAATTATCTGTTTGGCTTTGTTTCTTTCTTCAACGTAACTTTCTCTGTCTACCTGAGTTCTAGTATGTAGCCATTTTTGATAAGCCTTCTTTTTCCTTTTACAGGCTGCCTTAACTGTGTCATTCCACCAAGCTGTTTGCTTCATCCTACCTTTACACACTACTGTTCCAAGACATTCTTTGGCCACTTCTAGTACTGTGTCCCTGTACCTTGTCCATTCCTTTTCCAGTGTCTGCAATTGACTACATTCAACTAACTGGTACCTTTCTGAGATCACTGTTATGTACTTGTGCCTGATTTCCTTATCCTGAAGTTTCTCCACTCTTATCCTCCTACATATGGACCTGACCTCCTGCACTTTCGGCCTCACGATACCAATTTCACTGCAGATTAAATAGTGATCAGTGTCATCAAAGAATCCCCTGAATACACGTGTGTCCCTCACAGCCTTCCTGAATTCCTGATCTGTTATTATATAATCAATTACAGATCTGGTTCCCCTGCCTTCCCAAGTATACCGGTGAATGTTCTTATGTTTAAAAAAGGAGTTTGTGATTACTAAGCCCATACTGGCACAGAAATCCAAGAGTTGTTTCCCGTTCCTGTTGGCCTCCATATCCTCTCCAAATTTACCCATAACCTTTTCATACCCTTCTGTTCGATTTCCAATCCTGGCATTAAAATCATCCATGAGCAGAACACTGCCCTTGTCCTTTACTCTAACAACTACATCACTGAGTGCGTCATAAAAACTATCCATCTTATCTTGATCTGTCCCTTCACAATGTGAATATACTGACACAATCCTAATTTTCTTGCTAGACACTGTCAAATCCATCCACATCAGTCATTCGTTTACATACCTTATTGCAACTACGCTGGGTTCCATTTCTTTCCTGATGAAAAACCCTGCACCCCATTGTGCTATTCCTGCTTTGACTCCTGACAGGTAGACCTTGTATTCTCCCACTTCCTCTTCTTTCTCACCCCTTACCCGAATGTCACTAACAGCTAAAATGTCCAACCCCATCTTACTTGCCGCCTCTGCCAGCTCTACCTTCTTCCCAAAGTAGCCCCCATTGATATTAATAGCTCCCCATCTCGTTACCATTCGTTTGCTGAGTCGTATCTTAGGAGTCCCTGGTTTGTCAATTAGAGGTGGGACTCCGTCACCTCCAAGGTCCGAGGCATTTTGCTCTGATTGTTGCCAGAATCATATTTATAGTACCAGGGAAGCAGGTTGCTAGTGTTACTTGCCCCAGGTCCCATTGAGTTTTACCCCTAACGGTTGAGGGACTAACCGGTGGATTTGGTAGTCTTTGCCGTCTGAGCACAAAGGTGGCCACGACTCGGAATACTGGCCACTCATACGTTGCCCGTGGTTCATGAACTAGGACATGATACCAGGAACCCACATCATGAACCAACGATTGTGCATTGCAATCGAAAATCCTGCCAGTTGTGAGGTGCAGTCTGTGATATGGTTTTTATTAGCAAAAAACCTAAAACCTATAGAAATTTATCGTGAACTGTGCAAAGTGTACAGAAACAACGTAATGAGTGAATGTTCCATCTGGAATTGGTGCATTCGGTTTAAAAATGGCTGAACCAACATTCATGATGAAGAGAAGAGTGGATGCTCGAGCATTGTGACTGACGATCTTTTCACTCAACTTGGTGACATGATTCATGAAAACCATCACTTCACAATAACGGAGCTTTCACTTTCTTTTCCTCAAGTTTCATGGACTTTGTTGTTTGAAATTGTCACTCAAAAGCTAGGCTACCACAAATTTTGTGCATGATAGGTGCCCAAAATGCTTACATAGCACCATAAAGAACACAGAATGGGGGCAACGTTGACATTTCTGGAGTCCTACCACAAACATGTTGATTCGTTACTGGATTTAATCATAACCAGTGACGAGACTTGGGTGAAACACGTCAATTACGAGACAAAATTACAGTCTATGGAGTGAGGGCCCACAAGGTCCTCCCAAAAACGAAGAAAATGTTTGCAAACCTTGTCAGCAAGGAAGTTGATGGCTACAGTGTTTTGTGATAGGTAAGGTGTGCTGCTTATTGATTTTTTCAAACGTGGAGCAACCATAAATTCTGCCCGGTACTGTCAAACTTTGCACAGCTTAGAAGAGCAGTTCAAAACATATGCCAAGGAAAGCTGACATCCAAAATTTTGTTTCTGCACGACAATGCCCGACCTCACACGGAAAACCACACTGAATAACTCCTTAATTCATTCAAACGGGAAATTTTCCCCTCACCCGCTCTACAGCCCCGATCTTGTACCAAGCGACTTCCACTTGTTTCCCAAGATGAAGAACTGGCTTGCAACGCAGTGCTTTGATGATGACGCGGAACTCCAGGCGGGCATGACTCACTGCCTGAAGTCTCAGGCACCAGAATTTTACGATGAAGGTCTTTCAAACCTTGTCCACCACTATGAAAAGTGCCTCAATGTGTTTGGTGACTATGTGGAAAAGTAATATGTCAGTCACTCTTTCAGATGTATATAATAAAATGTATTTCTTCTACTTAGTTTTTTTTTAATGACAGAACATTCCGTACTTTCTGAATAGCCCTCATATCTTACAGTCACATGAAAACTTTACAGATCAGTCACAAGCCATCAGAAATTCTGCAGCATCAGAATCTTTTATCAATTTCTACGTAGGGCCACCACAACTTGCAACAAAAATTTGCAACTTGCGACAAGAATGAGGCATGCTCTCTCAAGTTGCATATTTTCAAATATTTAAAGTAGTTAGTCCGCCAAAACATAACTGATTACCCTACAGAAGTACGCCATATGACTTTCATAGCACAGTACTTACTTAAAGAAGTCTGCTAATTCACAAGCTGAGTCAATTTCAGCTTGAACCACTGTTTTGGATTGACCCAACATAGTAACTGCATTAAGATCAAATCTATACTTTGTTGCAATCATTTCTGCTGCTCTCTGAAAGATTTTTATTTTCTCTTGCCAAGGAACCTGTGCCCATTTCTTTTGTGCTTGCAAAGCAGTGTCTATCGCATTATCTAACAATTTCTGGAATGAGAATAATTTTTTTAACAAAAAATAAAAGAAAATGGTCATTTATGACATAACTGCATAATTAACTTGCAAAAGAAAATATAACTAACCTTATCTGCCTGGTACACTTTAGCCAGCTTCTGATGTCTGTTGTGTGGCTGCAAAAGACAGGTATTAATGACAGACATTAATTATTGGCCATAAGGAACTACATATTATTATCAAAAGTTAAAAAATTGCACATATTTCCCTGTAGGACTACAATACAATATCAAGCTTATTCCATATCCCGCACATTCCTCAAACTATTAGCCAGATACATTTCCAGTCAAGTATGTGTCCAGTCGATCTTATCTCCATATTTATTCATCGAGAAGCTTCCATCACCATATTTGTCCAGCAAAAATCTTGGTATAGTACAAAAGTGACAGATAGATACTTCTACTTTAACTTACAACAAAAGCGTATGCTTTCATGGTGACCTGACATTTATACACATGGTATCTGAACTGGACATGGGTGCACAGACACCACTGCAAACAGGCCCATGCTGAGGGCACATGTGAGTTCTCCTATCCCTGCAGAATCTATCTTCTGCCTTTGAGAAAAAGCCTTTTGCTCAGCCCATGATCGAACGTGCTAGCTGTTGTGACAGTATCATTTCACTCAATTAGCATCATAAAGAAAAAACTACTATTGAACAGGTGTCAAATAGGTTATGATATGTCAACAGTCTACTCTGTTCACACAGCTCCCTTCAACACAGCTCACTCATGTTCAACAATAGAGTTTTTGTTGCTACTTTGCTGTGGTATTCGAGTATCTCAGATGCCACCAAGCAAGTGCTGAACCAAATATACTATTTGACTGAAAGCTTCTGATTTTTGACGATCTCTGCCAACTGAGGGCTGGAGTGTCACTGCTTCAAAGTATCTGATAGAATGGTAGATGAATTGGCATGCAGATCTCTCACATAACTCATAATTTCACCTTACTTTACATTCCTGTTGGGAATGCCTTAAATGAGAACTCTGTGTCTTATTTTGAAAAATATACCTCAGATTTGGTGTCACATATAGCAGAAATATCACTACAGATGAGCTATTGAATGAAACAGCAGCTTTAAAGTTCCAGTAGAAAGAGTTGATGAGCGCTGATACAGCTTCTTATTTGCATGTTTTGAAGGGTCCCCCCCCCCCCCCCCCCCCAAGAGAGTAGCTTATGAGATACTTATCTAAACAATGAAATAGCTTTGGTGTTATTTATGATAATTCAATTGACTGGAGCATTCTGTGACCACTATTTCAGCAAATTAAAGGTGATAAAAAGCTACTTAAGATTGAGTGTATGTTAAGCAAGACTGTGAAATTCAGTTTTGTCAACAGAATACGACACAGCTGCTACAGTTGGCTTCAATGACATATTCAAGGGGTTTTCTTTGCTCAAATTAAGAAAATAAAAAGTAAAATTACAATAAAAACACAATTCTTGGAAAGGTATGTGTTCCCCACACTTAAGTACAGCCCTGTATCTTTTATTTCCAATTAATAATTTAAGCACTAATAATTTATGAGGGGGCAAGTAAAATATGTTCTTTATTATACATCATACTAAAGTATAGTAGATGCCATGAACATTAAGACATATATTTAGCTTTACTTCCAATTTCTTTATACAGTTTATACAATGTTTTATTAATTTCCTACAATGATACATCTAATTTGTAGGGTGCAATATTTTTCCATTTATGTAAATAATTTACGCAATATTTTTCAGTAACACTTCTTTTTTATTAGACCTATTTTTGGAATTATAGAATTTCATAAGTATGTCTAGTTTATTCCGGAGGAGCTGGGGGAGGGGAAGGGGAAGTGGCAGCTTTGGCAGTTCTGTCAGAGGGTTGAGCATCACCTCACTATGGCTCTCATGGACACTAATCCAGCCATAATTAATTCTTTCTGTTATTGACAGACAGGAAACAGCATCAGAACATTGTATCTGTGTGTTCTTGTGTGCTACGAACAAGCACTTATGTTCAGCTATCAGGTTCCAGTTCTTATTTGTAAGCTTATCCGTTACACAATTGGCTTGTTATTTCTATTGATTTGATTGCTAAAACGTTACATACTTATTTCTTGGTTTGTCTCTATCCTTTATTTTATTGTTTACGATAAAAGAAAGTCCAAGTGTAAAAGACGTATTAACTCCATTGGAAGAAGAAATTCAATAAAGTGAGTTCACAGCAAGAAGCCTCAAATACCATTGCAGTAATTGTAGTTGTGGTAAAAAATGACAAGACGTGTCAGAAAGGTAAATGTACCAGCACTCCTAAATTCATCATCATCATCATCATCATCATCCTCCAACAAAATCAAGATCTTTCTATGTATGAAAAATGTGATGTTACAGTAGAAAGTGGTGAGAATTTATATGCTGCAGTTTAGCAAGAGCAAAGTATGATCCACATCTGTAACCCAAATTACTGTTGAAGCTATACAAATTGCATTTATCATAGTAATATTGGCACATGATCATCACACAGTGACAGTATTTGCATGGAAATAATTGAGCAAGTGCTGTAATTCATCCCCACTCATTTAGACGATTTTTACCCAAGCAATACATATGTAGCAATGAAACCATTTACAGTGTGTACATATTAGGCCAACTCATTAACGTCTCCACTGTTTGCCACCAGCTTTGTTGCAGAATTTCTGTAAGAGGGTTGTGTTAACTGAATACCCTATATTCAGTAAAGATTATTACAATGTCGTAAGGATCTTATAAGCTCAACCAATGTTTCAGAATAATTTGTGCTAATAATTTGTGAAGAGTCCTGTTCACTGATTTAGTTTTTCAGTATTTCACCAATGAATTGAGTTCTATCAAATGTCCATATCTGTTCTCAAACCACTGATACAAAACTGATATTTTCAATGAAACAGAATATTTAAAACTTTCCGGTACTGCAGATTACCTGTAACCTTAATGTAAGAAAGCTTCATAATAAATGTATCAGGACTCGTGTTTTTATCAAAGCAAATCACTTACAATAATGGTCCAGTGAGACACACGTAAGGTCACTTCCTTTCAGTGATCATACTACAATGAAAACATGTTTCATAATCTTCATTAATAAACTTATTTCTTGTTACTAATCAATTTGCAATTAAGAGTTGACATATACTGCTTACGTAGTTAAGTCCAAGAAATATAACCAGTGGTCCTGACATTCAGATCAAAATTTTCAAACGAATTACATAAAACACGTATGTAGGGAAATACAATCAAGAAATTCTGTTAATCCTTGTGAAAATACGTTAAACTTTTTGTGCCTTTTTAGTCTCTGCTTCTCAAGACTGCTTACTGTAATATTGAGTTACCAATTCAAAACCAAACATAAATATAAAATTCCTGTAAGGCAATTTATTTCAGAAAGTATTTCTCTTTCATTTTATTGCCATCAATTCATATGAGCATAATTCAGGAGCACCTGAGCTGTAATCAGTGAGAATAAAAATGTCATCATCGTGAAGCCCTGATGCACTTCCTTTCCGCTGGCTATCATATTACCATTTCAATCAACCCAATTTGTTACATTTTGTAATTATCTATGTAATGGTCTTTTTAGTAAACCCATTGGATGTGCAAATGGGCAAGGCCAAATATCACAGACCAGCCATAAGAGGTTCTGTAACAGGATAAATATAGGACTGCCCGGTGGCAGTCTTGGCTCAGTTTTCTGTTATCTGACCTGCCTCTGCAAGTGGGATTGTGCAGTGCTATGGCTGTTTATTTTGTGTTTAGTGCTATGATCCAAAAACTTGTGGTTTCTGCCAATTCTTGTCCATATGGGACTTTTATTACCAAATAAGTATTATCTGACTAAATCACACTTTGACTTTATTAAGTTATCTGGAACTATCTCATTAATTTCCATTGTGGTTCAGATGAATATTTCACCAAGAATTATTACTGTTTGGTTCATGGACTAACAAGTAATTTTACATTGTTTTTACAGAAATTACCTGTGTTAATAAACATTGTTGGCTCTCAGTGAAGGCTACAACAATATTATTAAAACAAAATATTTTTGTAAACCTTTTACTCATCAATTTAAATTCATTAATCAAAGTTCTTCCATATTTCTGTGTCAGATCTACTTGTTTGTAATTTGTATGCTGGCGGAAAATACAAATTGGAATATATGTTAACGATGACACAGCGCCATCCAAGGTGGTTCAGTTCATGCTGTATAAGCAGTTTCTTTGTCAAAGTCTACAGCAATCCTATTTATTTACTTATTTACTGCTCCTGTAAATCTAAGCCTGTATGGTGTACAAAAGATAATGAATCATTCCTTAAGTACCACACACAAGTTTTTCCTCCATGTATCAATTTAGTAAAGGTTAATATTACACAATATCTTATTAGCCTATACACTTTACAAAAACAGTCTTAATTTGTCTGCAGTTTTCATTTTCTTGAAACTCCCTTATGTGTAGAAGCAGTGCTTCACCAAGTAATCCTTCTCTGTTGATTTGAAATTGTTTCTGTCTATTATTATTTTTGTGGATTTAGGTAATGCATTAACAGTTTGGTGTCATGGTGGATTATGCATTTCTTTAATAGTGCTGTTTCTTTTCTGTTGTACATGTACATCACATATTTGTCTTGCATGGTAGCTATGTACAGATTCATAAGGACGATGCATGGACTGCTACTGTTTGATTTTTCTTTTATAATTATTACATTTTCTAGTATGTAAATACATGGATGTGGCAGTATTTTATTTTTCTTAAGTAGTGGCTTCCATCATGGTCTTTGATCTATCCCTTCCATTAGTCTAGAAACCTTTTTCTGTAATTTAAATTATTTCAAACTTGGTCCCTAATTTCCCCAAAATACTACACAATATTTTATTACTGAGTGAATATAAACAAAATATATGGTCCTGAGATTATCATATGATTATGAAACATGTTTTGCCCAGTTTTCTGTTTATGTAGCCTACATGTGTATCCCATTTCATATTCTGTTGTATGCATACACAAAGAAATTTTGCACACACTGCTTTGCCATTTGTTTAGCCATTTATTTCAGAATGTGGATTAGCTAATGTCCTATTCTTGGTGGTGAACACGTCCACTTCAACAGTTTTTTTCCCAGATTTATCATCAAGATGTTTGGATCAAAGTATTCTGCTATAGTCTTTGTGAATGCTTTACTGTTGTTTTCATATATAGTTCACCATTGCCATTTGAGTTTACATATTATCATTTTGTCATTTGGAGATAGTGAGTGGAATTGTGGGCACTAGAAAATGAAGTGCAAAGTGGAGAAATCGGAATATTTCCAATGTATTCTCCTGTTTAAGTTCAATACAGAGATGACAGCACCAGAGGCAGCCAGAAACATTAGCATGATGTATGATGATAATGCCAATGGACAGAGCATGACAAGAAAATGTTTTCTCATATTGAGGAGGATCATTTTGACATTAGTGACTCTCGATGTTCAGGAAGACCTTCATGTTTGAAGCAGATCGTTTAAATGCACTAATCCACAATCACCCATGTCAGTGAACTTGAAAACTGGCAAATGTGATCAACTGTGATCAGTCCACCACCATGTGACATTTGTATGCAATGGGGTAGATTCAAAAATTATGTGTATGGGTACTGCATGCTCTAATCCAAAATCACAAAAACCAGCAGGTGGCCACATGCACATATCGACTTGCTCGTCATCAATTGGCTCATGTACAACACTGACTATTCCTATCCTGTATCACTGCTGTTGATGAGAGTTGAGCCCAAACAAAGCAGCAATTCCCCCTAATGCATCTGGACGAACAGCGACATTGTGATGTACTACAAATTGCTTCCCCCAGGTGTAATCATCACTGCTGATATTTACCATCAACAACTAAGATGTCTTGCAGAGGCAATCCAAAAACAATGACCAGAAGACTGAGTGAAGTGATGCTACTCCACGATAATGCATGCTTGCATTCTGCTAGACCAACAAAAACATTGTACACAAGTTGTGTTGGTAAGTCATGACACACCTACCTTATTCACCTGATCTTGGGTCCTCAGATTTTCACCTTTTCCTCTCTCTATCTAACAACATTCAAGGGACTTCCTTTCTGGATAAAATACACTCTGAACATGACTCAACAAATTCTTCACCTCAAAATCACAGAATCGCAGAATCAAAAAGTCACCCCAGCACTGGCAGACTGTTGTAAATAGTGAAGGAAAGTATATTATTCAAAGTATATTATTGATCACTAAATTCTCTGTTATGTGTATTTGTTGTTTTTATTACTCTTACAGAGAAACACTATGAACTTATGCAACAACTCAAGACCATTCACATATATTAAGAACAGGATTGGACCCAAACTGGAACTTTAGCGAACTCCATGTTTGACCACTAATACATCACACTGATGGGTACTGACTGCCACATTTACTTTATATGTTATCTCTATCAGCTGTTTTCTTTCATGGATGTATGATTTAATCCAATTATGTGCTGCTCCCCTAACACCTAAATTACGGCTCTTACCAAGTAATTTATCATGACTTATGGCATCAAACATTTTTGATAAACCTAGGAATATGCTCAGGGTATGTTCCTGCTTACCTGTGGATTGTAGCATTACATACAGAATAGAAAAGTTGCTGTTTCTGTTGAGTGATTTTTCCTAAAACCACGTTGTGATTTTATTAGTATATTATATTCATTTATGAAACTAAACAGTCCTTCATAAAAAAATATTTCTCTAAAATTTTTGAAACTACAGACAGCAGAGAAACACTTTTATAGTTTGAATCCTCTTGCTGGCTTCTCTTTTTGTAGTGGTTTCACTTTAGTAATTTTTAAGCATGCTGGAAAACTGCCAGTTGAGAAGGACAGGTTTATGAGACAGATCAGTGGTTCAGAGATTAAGTCCACACATTTTTTACAATGAAATCTGGTATTTTATCTATTCCTGATGAGTGTTTTGCTTTAACAATCTTGCTGTACTTTTTATATATTAGTTGGCATGAGAAGTATTGTGTCATCTATCTGATTAATTTTTTATATCATTTGTATGGGATGTTTATGGGTCAGTTTGCTCAATAGGCTTTTCTGCTACATTCACAAAATCACTAAATTATGCAATCATTGCAGAGAACTGTCAAAGTTGCAATATTGATTTCCTTTATTACTTGATCACTAGTTTTGAGACTAAGTTCATTATCAAGTCATCCCACAAGCTATGCAATACCATACTTTACAGCAGCCACATGAATGTTCATTGTAGTACAACATATCTTTAGTATACAGCAGTACATCTACGTCTACATACATACTCCGCAAGCCACTGTATGGTACATGGTGGAGGGTATGCTATATCATTACTCCTGCCCACCCTGTCCACCAGATCATTTACGCATACAGGAAATAAAAGCAGTCCTATCACACTTCCCTGGGGCAATCCTGGCAATACCATTGTCTCTGATGCACACTCGCCATTGAGGACAACATACTGGGTGCTATTACTTAAGAAGTCTTCAAGCTGCTTGCATGTCTGGCAACCTATTCCGCATGCTCCTACAACAGTCTACAATCAGGTACTATGTCACATGCTTTTCGATAATCTAGAAATATGGGATCTGCCTGTTGCCCTTTATCCATAGTTTGCAGTACATGATGTGAGAAAAGGGCAAGTTGAGTTTTGATGCTTTCTAAAACCATGATGATTTGTGGAAATAGGCTTTCCAGTCTCTAGGAAATTTATTATATTAGAACTCAGAATATGTTCTAGAACTCCACAAAAAACTGATGTTAAGGATATTCTTTTGTAATTTTGTGGGTCTGTTCTTTTAGCCTTCTTATATACAGGAGTCACCTATGCCTTTTTTTTTCCAGCTGCTTGCGATTTTGTGCTGGCAAGAGATTTATGAGAAATGTAAATAAGGGGCCAATGCTATACAGTAATCTTTGTAAAAGTGAACTGCAATTCCATCAGGACCTGGTCACTTATTTGCTTTCAACTCTTTCAGCTGTCTCTCTACACCAGCAATGCTTATCACTGTGTCCTATATAGTAGACTGTGTGACAGTAACAACAGTATATTTCTACGATTCTTCTGTGTGAAAGATTTCTTGAATGTGGAATTTTGAATTTCGGCTTTCATTTTGCTATCTTCAACTACCACACCAGACTGGTGAGTGAGTGACAGGATGGAAGCCTTAGACCCAATTAGCGAATTTACATAGGACCAGAATTTCTCTGGTTCTCGACCAGATCTTTTTCTAAGGTACAACAGTGGTAGTTGTTGTATGCTTTGCGCATAGATCTTTTCACAGACACACGGACCTCTAACCTTTGCCTGTTATCCTGCGTGCGTTTTCTTTTGAACTGTGAGTGCAACAGCCTTTGCTTCCTCAGAATTTTCCAAATTTCATTGTTACACCACAGTGTCTTTTCCACCCTTAATACACTTACTAGGTACATACTGGTCCACAGCATGATTTACAATCAGTTTAAACTTTGCCCATAATTCTTCTATGTCCACCATACTGGAACTAAACGATTGCAATGCACTAAGTGAGATGATAATAACTGTTTACCTGCTTTTTCAATCAGAAACACTCTCCTCGCCTTCTTGATTGATGTGTTAACTTTTCAAAACATAGCCACTACGATGATATCATGATCACTAATCCCTGCCTCTATACTTATGCCATCAATATGGTCCGGCCTGTTTGTAGCCACAAGGTCTAAAATATTTCCACCATGTGGGCTGCCTAACTAGCTGCTCAAGACAGTTTTCGGAAAATGTGTTCAAAAGTATTTTGCAAGACTGTCTGTCTGCACCCCCCACAATGAATCTGTAACCGTCCCAATCTATACTTGATAGGTTAAAGTCACCTCCAACTATTATTGCATAATCCGGGTACCTATGCACTACTGGCCGTAGACTTTCTTTGAATGACTCTAGAACTGTCACAGCAGAGTCAGGTGCTGATAAAAGCATCCAACAATTAACTTTATTTCACCTAGACCTGTTATACATGACCAGATAACTTCATTGTCACCCTTAATTTCAACATCAACAGACACAATATTTTTGTCAACTGCAATGAACACTCCCCCTCCTATGGCATCTACTCAGGTAGACAGAGAAAGTTACGTTGAAGAAAGAAACAAAGCCAAACAGATAATTACAGCATCCAAGAAGAAATCTTGGGAAGACTTTGGAAACAGGTTGGAAACCTTGGGTCAAGCTGCTGGAAAACCATTCTGGAGTGTAATTAGCAGTCTTCGAAAGGGAGGTAAGAAGGAAATGACAAGTATTTTGGACAGGTCAGGAAAACTGCTGGTGAATCCTGTTGATGCCTTGGCAGATGGAGGGAATATTTTGAGGAGTTGCTCAATGTAGGTGAAAATACGATCAGTAATGTTACAGATTTTGATGTACAATGGGACAGGAATGATGATGGAAATAGGATCACATTTGAGGAAGTGGAGAAAATGGTCAATAGATTGCAGTGCAATAAAGCGGCTGGGGTGGATGAAATTAAGTCGGAACTCATCAAAAACAGTGGAATGTCAGGTCTTAAATGGCTACACAGGATAATTGAAATGGCGTGGGAGTCTGGACAGGTTCCATCAGACTGGACGAAAGCAGTAATCACACCAATCTTTAAACATGGAAACAGAAAAGATTGTAACAACTACAAGAGGTATCTCTTTGATCAGTGTTGTGGGTAAAATCTTCTCAGGTATTGTTGAAAGGAAAGTGCGAGTATATTTCATGACACTAAGTACCTCAGAGCTTTCTACTTCGGGATTTAGCCATCTCTCGGTCCTAGGAATAATTTGAGCATGAGGAGTTTCCTGGATGGTAGTTAATTCAGAAATTAATTCAGAAATTTTACAGTCAAAATGCCTCTACTCTGGACGCGGTCTGATGTCTCTATCTGCAAATCAACTAGTGAGTATTCATCAGAGTACCTCAGACTAACATCTAGCCTAAAAAAAAAAATGTGCACCCCACAAGTACTCTGCTAACCATGTTGCTGCTTCTCTCATGTAGTGCACACTTGACCTATCAAGGTGAGTCCTAAAATTCCCTACCAGATAACACAAGTCTAGAAATCTGCAGCCAAGACCGTCACAGAGTCAACAATGCCTTTGTTCGAGACCCTCCACTCGGCTCGAAACCGAAGGATCCTGATCAACTCTGGGAACAATGCTGCAAATTGCAAGCTCTGCTTGCACTCTGCCAGCAGCCTTCACCACCTCTGCCAGCTGTCTGTTTGAAATGAGGATGGCTTCAGGACCCATGTGACACATTGTTGTTCCCGACATTAGCCACATCTCGCAGGCGACTGCACCCTGCACTATCTATAGTCGCAGGCAAGGCCACCTCCTCGCTTATTACACAAGGACTGAACATTCTGATGGAAAAGCATAAAATTAGGGACCACTTTTTGTGGATTGCTTGGTTTAGCACATACTTCTGTTTTGCTTTCTGACTCCTGTTTCTCCTCCTTTTTTTGAGTAGATGATTTATTCTACTGGAGGACAGAAATCTAATATTTTTGTATTCTTATTTAAATTATCACCCTCTTTACTAAAACTCCGTTTACCTTGTTTTTTTATAACTGCACACATATCTACCAAAACTTTACTGCAAGTTCAAATGGAATCCATCTTGTGTTAGGCAGTTACTGGTAACGAATTTATTAAGATCTAAAAATACTGCCCCTAAAGTATCACACTGTTTTCACATCCAGTTCTTTATTCTGTTCTGTTTATCTATCACTCACTGATCTTCTATGCATAATGCCACTTATCACTATCTTGGATCCGGGACAGACAGTTTTGGCTGTTCTAATTATTTTTGTTGTTTTATTTATGATCTGAATTTCACTGCAGCTGCGAAGACAATCTGTCCCAACATGCACAAAGACACTTTTATATATTTCACTGCAGGCTGTAGACCAAACTACCTCTGAGTTTTGTTTGGCAATCCAGATGTTTCTCAGGTGTTTACTCATCTGAGGTATCCAAATCCCAGGTCTAGCATTAATTTTACAGTTCAGGACATCAATATTTTTCATAAGAGAATAGCCAATTAAAAGGAACTAGTTTTTGACATGCTGTTTCTCTGTGTAATTATCAGTTCTCTTTGTGTTTATTCCTAAACCTTTGTCTCATGGGTCATAACCCTGTGGAAGACACAGGTGCAAGACCTTCTCCACACACATAAACCACTCCTATTTCAGAACTGTCATCATAATTTTCTATGCCAGCAAAGACAGGGCCTTCTGTAAAAGCTGCTACACCAAAACCAACTAAGTCTGTAACAACTACATAGCATTCTATGTAAGTAAGAGCAACAACAAGTGGAGTGAGATGTTGCAGAACATGCTGCCCAATATAATTTGGTTGATTACATTGTTGCTTTGCCACATAGTATATGGATCCCCCCCCCCACATCACCTGCCACTCCCGCCAACATATTTTACATTACTGTGAATAAGAGAGCTCTCCCTCTGATACATCCTTCATTGCAACAAGCCCCTGTCCTTAGTCTCACTCCCTGTATTTAGTTACCCGCTACTGAACACAAGACAGTAGATAGATTTAATTATTAAGGTTTCCAAATCTATGCCTACATGAGCATATACTTTATTTTGCAGCTCTTTTTAACCAGAAATATCACATAAATTATTTACATTTCATATTTGTTATGAGTAATAACTTGTTTGGTAGTGCCTTTTGTCTAACAATTGATTAGTGTCCCCTCAACATTACAATTTGCCACGATAGGTTTTTCATGGTGACTTACTTGCTATTACAGCCCCTTACCCCTCTTTTTTGTAACATGGCCTCTATTTTTTATACAATTTGGTCTTTGTACACTATTTCCAAAAAGTGTGAGTTATAGGGCAGTATTTTAAGCACTTTTTCCTTCAACATAGGCCTACATTTTGCTGCTGTAAATTATTTTATATCCATTTTAGTTCACTGTTTATAAACTCAAAACTAGTTTCACATTCATTGTTTTTTAAATTTCATCCTCATCATTTATATATGCTTTCTTTTTACATGTAAAATTAACATTTTTTCAGAGATATACTTTTATATTGGCCACCATATTTTATATCGTTCTAAAATTTCTTAAATCCTTTCATTGGTGTCTACAAGATCATGGAGCTTTGTCATGCATTATTCTAGGTAGATCTTCTAGTACAACCAAAAGTTGTTTTACAAAAGACGAGTTACCTTAGTGTTATTCCATAAGACATCAGGAAAATAAGAGGTTGTTTTAATGGCTTCAACGTCATTTAGGTAGTTGGTTAAGAAGTTTCAGAATATGTTTTTCCTCTATTTAAATTCTCCTCAAAATGTACATTCCAAAATTATAAGATTATTTTCCACCCACTAAGCCAATTTCTCACTGATGTTTAACCACTATTGTGCCACACCAGTTATAACTACTTTATATAAATTAGAGGAGATACTATTTATGGAAAGAACATGTTATATATAAGAAGTAATCAAAAGGTTTCAGTTTGAAGGCGCTGGTGGAGAATATATGCACTGTAGCACAACTGCAATACAGATGTACGAACACCTACATGTAGGCAATGGATTAGAGTAGCATTTCTGTCTTTCTGATGAGTGTGCAGTACATGCAAAAATGTGAACTACACCGAAGTTATTACCAAATATGTCCAAACAGAACCCCTATGCAGTTATTTTTTTCTTGGCTGCAAAAAAAAAAAAATAGACATCCAATGGAGAACTAAGAATGTGTATGGAGCAGCATGTCTGTTGAAAACCACCATTCTGGAATGGTGCACCAAGGAGTGTTGCTGCTTAATGTTAATGCATGTCCCCATACCACAAATGTAATAATGCATTAGTTATGACAACTCAAGTGGAAGACACTTGAACACTCACCCTACAGTCCTGATCTCCACCCACACAATTATAATTCCTTCAGTCCTTAAAAAATGCTTTAAAGGATATGCAGCAAGCAGTTATGCACTTCTTCACACAGGAGGACATGGTGTTTTACCAAACAGGTATCTTCAAACTGGTGCATTAGTGGGATGACTGCCTCAGTGCTCATTGTGATTTGCCTGACTGGCATACCGATTTCAGTTTGTATGGCCTCTGAACAGAAACTTCTTGGTTGCCTTTTATGTATCTTTAAGAAAGCTATTCATCCTTTCCTACAGTCTTTTTAATCAATCCAAATACGGAAAATACTTATGTTATCAGTAAAAAGTACACATTCTAATCACTGAATAATAAAATGAAGGTCATTTACATACTAAGAACAGCATAACACCTAAGACTGAAACTAATCGAAGGCAAGAGATGCCACAACATCCTGAAAACTTTTGCTCCATTATTTGAGAAAACAGTCTGCAATCTTTTTGCCGAACCCAGTGTGATCCAACAGTCATCCTAACAGTTTCACTTTCTGCTATCAAAAGTAAAGATTTAGACAGTTAATAAGTCACAAAATATACAAAAAACTGTATTATTTCATTATTTAATTTTTGTAACACAGCACCCATGGTGATTAATCAGAACAACATTTTTAGATGATAAATAATTGTACTGTGCATGCGCATAATGATTTTTATACCCCTTATTTGGCAACAATTAGAATAGGTGTCTTTCTTTTCAAGTTTTCGGCAGTAGGCTCAATTTAAATGTAAATATTTTCACCAGGAAAATTTTTGCTGTGATTTGTAGGCTGTAGGCTCCTGAAAATATCACCATCTTTGACACAGTTCCTAAGACGTGTGAACTACCTAACTGATGAATGAACATTGCAAGTAATAAACTGTGACAGGTGTGATATGTTCTAAAACTACCCTCAAGTTAATCAACAGCATTCAGCCACATTTATAGTGGTCTAAATAAGCATAAAATCAAACTTTCAAATCAATATATTAACTAGGAGTAGTAACAATCATAAATAGAACATTAACAGATTACTAGCACAAAATCCAATATTATGATATGTAATTAAAAAACAGTTAAACTACTGCACTAAGGATACAGAGCATGCAATCCTGATTTGAACCTTTTCATTTTCTTCTGTACCACTCTTGGATATGAAATGCCAGTACTGTAGAAAGTTAATAGTCAAAGTTCTTTTTTGTGCTATTTAAAAGCAAACACATATGCCATGTTGACAAATGCAGAAGTACTGGTACTCTCAATATTAAATCCAATTGCTAACACCAAATCAGCCTTTCTACATGCACCACAGCTGCTGATCAAAATATTACTACTGATAAAGATACATAAATTCATAAATTTACATGTTTACATACAAAAAGTAAGTGGATCACAAAACTTTTAAAGTTAATTTGAATTTTTAATTAAACAGAATCCTGTGTTCTGTGTGTTTCATTTCTGCATCTTCAGCATGCTGGGATTTGAGTGCATCTACAATTTTTTGTGATTACAATAACTGTTATGAAAACAATGTTAAGTTACACAGGAAGAACATTTATTTACAGCTGACCAGTTTTGGAATGCTTGTCTATTATCGAATCAGGCATAACTATAAGTCTTGCATTATACCAGTCATACAAGTGGAAAATTGGCCATGAAATCAGTAAGTGTGATACAAAACATGGCCTCCACATGTGGTCATCGCTAACTGTCAGAGCAAACACTCTTCATTTCATTTGACAGCCCCATTGAAAGATAAATCTGTCAGATGTTAATTCTATCTCTCAGTCTTACAAATATATCGTACTTTAGAGTGCAAAGAAACATTTACAGTCACATTATATTTATTCCCTGTATATACCAGAAACATTTTTTCATGCTTTATATATGAAACCTTCCAATTTTTACAGCACTCAGTTCTGGATAAAGTCTTTAACTGAAAGTAGTGTGTTTACTTTCTTTTGCATAACAAAAGTCTTTAAATAATATTTATCTTCAAAGTAGGTTTTAATGTCATCTTAAATCAACCAAGTGTCCTCCTTGCCAACATTTAAAGAAATTATATCTCCTCTACACAAAGCTAATCATCTGGAGGAGCATGAATTCTTGGGAACTTTTGAAAACAATTGACAGTCCCATTTTGCATTTAAATCTGTCATACAATAAATAACAAACTTTTTTGATAGTAGGTTCCCAGCATCTTAGCTTACTTGCACTGTCCTCAGAATATGTAATTTACAGCAATGATACAGCCACACTCTTACCACGCTCTGTATGCAGCATGTAATAAAGCATGAATTTTTATGAGCATCTCAGAAATTTACTGTTCTCTCACAGTATAAAGAAAAAAAAAACTATGATGTTTCCATACATGAAAAATTGGGCAAAATCACTTTCTAATCAATCACAATGAATTGGGCAGATGATTAAAATAATTTACCTGGTTGCATGAACAACTGTAATCAAAGACAAGCTTAAAAATAAAGTAAGTACTGGACAGGACACTCTGCTGTTATCATCCATACATTAGCAACAATGAGTGTGTTATTCACAGTTTCGTTCCAGGTGTTCTGCAAGAGTTGCTATCCACATTATTTTGTAGTTGCTTTCTGCATTTTGGGTATGTACTTGCAATTAAGGCTGTGTTGATCAACTGATCCCTGATGTAACCTGATGTCCAGGAGTTCAGCTGGACAGTGATACTACAAGTTGGGGAAAGCCATGGTTGTGATTATCAGAAAACGCTTCGCTGTAGTTGCTGAACAATTCATGTAAGGATTCAGAAGACAGATTGAATTTGACGGTTATGTACTTTTCATTGATGGCAGACTGTGTCACAGGACAGAGCAGAAGGCCTATATAAGCTTAAATTGCTGCCTCACAATTGGTGTTTCACCGTTCTGCAATACATGCAAGTTTAGCTTCAATGTACCTCTACAAAATATGTCACCTGGGTGCTGTATTCTAATTGGTCACTTAACAAACTGCCAACACATCCTACAATTCCACTACACCTCTCAGCAAGAACTGCCAACATTCCCCCACAAAACATACAAGAGCTATTCACAAAGAAGGGAACGTTTCCAACTGATGCTGCTAGGTGCGCACTGATTGCATATATTTTGGTATGTGCATGCTCGGCAGCTCAGTCGGCATCCATCTGTGACAGCGCGAACGTCTCTGTGCATCTGGATTTTTCGATAATCAAATTTGAAATGTGCGCTGCAATATAAAATCACACCAGTTGTGAGGTGTGATCTGTGATATGGTTTTTATTGGCAAAAATCCTAAAACCTATACAAATTTATAGTGAACTCTGCGAATTTTATGGAAACAGCAGTAATGTCTGAATGTTCTGTCTGGAAATAGTGCATTCAGTTTAAAAATGGCTGAACCAACATTCATGATGAAGAGAAGAGTGGTCACCCGAGCATTGTGACTTGTCGCT
Source organism: Schistocerca nitens (assembly GCF_023898315.1). NCBI lineage: Eukaryota > Metazoa > Arthropoda > Insecta > Orthoptera > Acrididae > Schistocerca > Schistocerca nitens. The sequence continues at coordinate 778,678,154 of NC_064616.1, forward strand.
AAAGTTGATGAAAAGATTTGTGAAAACCGTCGCTTCACAATAACGGAGCTTTCGCTTTCTTTTCACATGTTTCATGGACTTTGTTGCTTGAAATTGTCACTCAAAAGCTAGGCTACCACAAATTTTGTGCACAATAAGCACCATAAAGAACAGTGAATGGGGGCAATGTTGACATTTCTGGAGACCTACCACAAACATGGTGATTCATTACTGGATCAAATTGTAACAGGTGATGAGACTCAAACACGTTAACTGCGAGACAAAATTACAGTCTTGCAGTCCATGGACTGGGGGCACACAAGGTCCCCCCAAAAAAATCAAGGAAATGTTTGCAACCTTGTCAGCATGGAAGTTGATGACGACAGTGTTTTGGGATAGGTAAGGTGTGCTGCTTATTGATTTTCTCAAACATGGAGCAACCATAAATTCTGCCCGGTACTTTCAAACTTTGCACATCCTTAGAAGAGCAGTTTAAAACAAATGCCGAGGAAAGCTGACGTCCAAAATTTCGTTTTTGCACGAGATTGCCTGACCTCATGGCAAATCACACTAAAGAACTCCTTAATTCATTCAAATGGGTAATTTTCCCTCATCCGCCCTACAGCCCCGATCTTGCACCAAGCGACTTCCACTCGTTTCCCACGATGAAGAACTGGCTTGCAACGCATCGCTTTGATGACGACGCAGAACTCCAGGTGGGCATGACTTACTGGCTGAAGTCTCAGGTGGCGGAATTTTATGACAAAGGTCTTTCAAAGCCTGTCCATCACCATGATAAGTGCCTCAATGTGTTTGGTGACTGTGTGGAAAAGAGGTATGTCAGTTGCTCTTCAGATTTATATAATAAAATGTATTTCTTGCACTTCGTTTTTTTTTAATGCCAAAATGTTCCCTACTTTCTGAATAGCCCCCTATAACAGCACTTACTCTATACTGAAGGTTTACCATAATCACAATACCTAAAATTATTATTGAACCCATTAACAGGGCTCTGTGTGAAACATTTAGCCATGACACAAACATCAGAGACCTACCTTCCCTTTATTAAAAATGGAATACTGAATACACAAACATATTAAGTTCCTGATGGGCTGAAAAACATTTAGGATTATCTCATTAATATTTCCTTAAAAATTTATTTTCTAATCATTCACTTGGTAGTTTTCAAAATTTTATTCCTTTAAGTAGACTCTACACTATCTTCCTCCACTTGTGGCTTTCATGCTACAAAGGTAACTCTGAGAAATACAAATTTAATCATGTAAGATTCAAATTTCTGCTTTGATAGCCTAATAGTAAGGTTGCTGCTCATGAAAAACAGGACATATGGGTTGAAGTCATCACACAACCTTTTATTTGTCAATTCAGAGAGATTCAAACTGTTGTCATTGTGTACACTAATAATTAGGTCCCTGCATTACATACCATCAACTGATAAATGAAATCCCCATCTTTGTATTCCTTATCGCCAATTATCACGGGGATTTCTGTAGTTGTCTTGGACCATTTTGACAGGGCTGCTTGCAGCTGCTCTCTCTCCTTTGACCCAGGCTGATACTCTGAAAATTCACAAAGACATTGTAATATCTCTTAATTAAATCATTTCATAAAAGAACAAAATTTTAATAATATGATAATAATAAATTTCTACATGTCAACATTGACAAAAATAAAACCATATTTCAATTGTAATTACAAAATAATATGCCAAATTACTCTAACAAAATATATCTGATGACATAGATTTAAAATGTATGAAAATGTGCAGACTCACAGTTTTCTAAACACGAGACACTAACAAGCCTTCCACACACATAAACTACACAACGCTTATCAACAAATATGTGCTTTTAACATTTGGGGGGGGGGGGGGAGGAGGGAAGAATCAAACCCCCATTACAAAAGGAATGTGAAGAGAGGGAAAGTACAAATATAAACCACAATTCTCTCTTATTTGTCACATTAACTTGTGCCTTCACCAGATGATATGATAGTACATCTTCCACAACCACAAAACAAACCTATTTACTTAAGTAGCTCAGGATTCAGTGTCTTATTTTTATTATTATTATTATCACTCATACAATCAGCTATCAGTGACCTGCAGATATGTTTAACTCCAGAAAGTGAACAGATTATGTTCATTTTTCAACGTCATTTTCTGCTGAAAGTTTGCTTCCCAAAAATAAAAAAAAAACCACACACTTTCCTAGGAAGGGCAGTAGCAGTGCAAAGGAAAACTGCAAATACTGTACAATTGCTCTGCAACATGCAATGTACTTACCAAGAGTAGGTTCATTCTTCACAGTAAAATCTTCTACTGTACCAAGTGCACTGGAAGAATATAATCTGCATGACAGAAACCTGTAATGGAAATATATATATATATATATATATATATATCTCAATACGCATGACACATACTGTATTTTCAGCTGGTAAGAAATAGTTGGATAACTTCACAAAACTCCTTAAAAATTTACTGAGAACTACATGTTTTAATTATCCTTTACAGAGAAGTAAGAAGACAAGAGTACAGAGTTAATGTCTAATTGATTTCACTGTACATTGAGCACCAGCAAAACCGGACAGGCAATGGTGGAGAGAGGGAGGGGGGGGGGTGGAGGGATTGGGGGGGGAGGGGGGAAGAAAGAGAGAGAGACAAGCTATACTCTTACATAATGTACCATGTCCCCTTTTGTCCCAAGTAAGCCAAGGAAATTACAGGAAACCTAATTCAGTATGCCTTTGGAACATGCACTGCACTTGTACTCAAGTCACTTTTGTAGTTCAGTTGCTGACATTTTCTAGATATGTTCAAATACTTATTAGAAAAAGCACTTAATGAAAGGCCGAAAGATTTATACGAGTCCCGACAACAGGATTGAGTAGATTGCTGAACTGATGCATTTGGTACCACCTTTCAGCTTTGAGCTGTGATGCAATGGTGCTGGGAGAGTGACATCATGCAAAAGTGCTGCTTTTGAAAGTTAGTTTGTTTCATGTAGGGGCATTCTTTAATTTATATGGTGTTAGTAGAGTTTTTTTTGACTGTCCCAAAAGTGGGTCCAAGTCATCTGGGGTAGTATGTTTTTAAATTAGTTTGGTGTGTGCTTGTGTTGAAAACAGTGTACCTGTGTGCATGGGGGGGTGGGGGGGGGGCGGCAGAGGCATGGTACATGTGTGTACATATACTGTGATGATAATTCCACTGGTACTTGAATCTGACATTTTTAATTAAGTTCTACAGTTGTTTAGTACACTCTGGGGAAGATAATATTGAAAGTTCTGTTGACTAGGAAGTGAGATCAAGCTAGAAGAACTCTTAAACAATTGAAAAAAAGGGCGTCTTTACTCCCAACTGACCATGACTTATTTCAATCTGTTTTCTTTTCTTTTTTTCCCTTCAATAATAACTACAGACTCAAACTTAAAAATTTAACTGTACATTACCAATGCCCTGGATATCATGTCAGTAAAATTGTTGGTTAACAGCTGCAACACTCATAGTACAAACTGTCTACAAGGTTTGCATCACTGTCATATTGAGTATGTCTTTTTATTGTGGAATTCTATTGACATGCTAGTTTAATTCAATTTAATGTTTAGTGTATTTTGTGGTTTATGCTTAAAATTAGTGTACTGATTAAAAATTGTATAAATGTGTTGTTACTGTTCATGGTGACTTAACCACTGCTCACTTCTTTTAAAGTGAGAAAATTAGCATCACCCTCATGATAGGGGGCCATGCCCAACACCTGCACAACAGCAACCATGGGTGGATTTCTTCCCCACAGGTTCCCAAGCCTGATGATACATTCCTTGCCAGAGGTCAACACCAGAAGAGGTATCTTTTGGGATCCTAAGCTTAATGTTTACTTCAAGCTACTTGATTTTTTTTTTTTTTTTTTTTTTTTTACAGGTCTCAATAATTTGTTGTAGACTAACATGAGGAAAAATATTACCATCGGCTGGATGATTCATGAATGGTGCTGAAATAACTGTAGTAATATTCTGTTCCAGAACCCAGTACTTGTACCTCCTTTGTGGCCAATAAAATGCTGCCTGCATTTATGAAAAAGAGTGGTGAATTGGAAAGATCTGTGAGACTTCCCAATATTGTACTTTTGTATCTGACTGTTGTCCTACTCTAGTTCAGTTTGTTTTTCCACAAAACCACCAACTCCCGCAGTTGTCCATTTAGTTATTTAGTTAACTGTTCCATATTAGGAATTGGATTTACTTCAGAATTGACAATTTTAACCATTTTGTTTGCAGTACTGTAATGTATGTTTGTTATGTAATAGTTACCATCACTTAATTCGGTTGGTGATGCAATTTGGCCATTCTGGTGACTTCACTGCTCAATGCCATTGGACAGTATCGAAAGCTTCTGATGGTTCTTTGGTGTCAACAAATGGGAAACAATTTGGAAATGGACTGGGGTAGGAGCTATTTTACATTTGGAATCACCATTTAAATGCTAAATAAAATAATAATAATAATAATAATAATAATAATAATAATAATAATAATAATAATAATAATAATATGTAGAATTGACTAAGTTTATCAATAACATACATGGTTCAGCACTTACTATCTCAATATTGCTCTCTCTTTACTTCGCACACAAAACCAGAAACTTGGGAGAGTTGCAGAATTTTACAAAGAATATAAATACTAGTAATTACATCGCAACATATGACCACATTCGGACAGATCTTACACCCAGCCCTGCGCCTTATGTTGACAAGCGGAGTACAGTGAAACACTGAGCTTTATCAACCAATTGAGGACTGATGACCTCAGATGTTAAGTCCTATAGTGCTCAGAGCCATCCGAACCAGCCATCAACCAATCATTTCAATGCACGAGTAGCAGTGTGAAACTGAGGGTATGTATGCGGGTGGTTTGAAGGTGAAAATACCTGAAATCTCCTAAAACTTAAATCCAATTATTCTCTTACATATAAAATCAAAGCACTACTCCACCCAAAATTAAATAAATCAGACGGAAGAAACAAGATAACTATTTCTCCTCTAAAATCTTACCCAATTCAACTGTGCATACAATAACTGTAAAGCTTAGCAACTAAAAGTAATAAATGGCATTAATGAAACTCATGCAGGTTTCCTAGATATCTGACTGCAAGAAGGCAAACTCAACATTAGTCATAGGCTGCACAACATAGTTTATTCATATATACTTATGAGCCAAAACATTATAACTACTGCCCACCATGAGACTGAATGCCACCTGGTGGAATCATTGTGTGCACTATTTAGAAAAGAAAATATATAAAACACATCTTGGATGCCATCAGACAACAGCTCTGTGTGCCACAAACCACCAGTCCATGGTTTATGGGAATTATTTGAATTGTGTAAGTATCTGGTACAACATATATCCTGAAACCTACCAATGACTTGTTAAATCTGTGCATGCAGAATTGCTGCTGTATCACATTCTAAAGGTGGTGCAACACATTATCAACCAGATGGTAATATGTTTTTGGTCATCTGTGTATGTACATAGCACCTCTTTCTATAGAGGCTACAAATTGGAGAAGTGTTATTTTATTCATCTTCAAATCTGGCACCAAGCCATAACACCAGATAATCACATAGCAAGTACGCACTTCTGGAATCTTGTGCATAGCTGATAAGCAAGACAGCTGCCATAAATGCTTCAAACAGGTTCAAATTTTGAAATTATCCACCTTACAAGATATTACAGCTCTTTCTGTGTGTAAAACAGACAACTATACTCCCACACTGGAATGCTCAACAAACTAGCATGCATGGTGGATTCACAAAATGTGTTCAGTAAATGGAGGGAAAAAAATTGCAAAGCTCTGTCCCCCCTCATGAGAAATTTAAATACCAACAAACAAAACACTATTCATTTATATGAATTATTCAAGTGCCTTGAATCATTAAGTACATATGGTACAGCCAGCTCACAAAGTATCAAGCAATATGGGTTTTTGATGAAAAAAAATCACGAATTTCAATGATCAGCTTGTCACATACAATAAATTAAACAAAATAACAGCTTTGCCTTAGAATACTTCTTTTGTACAAGCAAGTGGCATTTGCATGTACACGAACAGTAATTATATACACAACCAACAGCTACCCCATCCCTCCACAGATCACAGTTGTTAGTACAATTCTGAAAAAAAAAAAAAAAAAAAAATCAGCAGTTGGCCTTCTATTTGGTTGGTCATCATACATTTTACAAAGGGACAATACAAATTCTAAATAAATTGTACTTAATTTTGAGATATACTGAACGTGGAAAACTTGGAAACTGCTTTGACCCAGGATGTAATGGTAGTGGTACGTGTGATGTCACAACGGCGTGGAATTTTTGAGTTGGTTGTGTTTGTAGATGTCGTGTTGTTGTATTTGATTGTGCTCTCAGGTAGTGGATGTGGACATGCTGAGTTTCACGTGTGGTACTGGGTTTATTTGAGTTTTGTTGTCATTGTGCTAACGTGGTTTTGAGTTTAGGTAGTTGGCGTGGTAATGTGTTTTGTGGAAGTGTTTTCAGTGAGTTATCATGGTTTGTTTATGTGTTTGGCATTTTTGTTACATCTGATTAGTTTGGTGTTTGTTGTGCAGAAAGAAGTCTAATTTTTTTAATTGTTTGTTAGGTATGGATATGACAGTGAAGTTCACAAGTTTATCATTATGTTCTGAGATCGGTGGCTGTTTGACACACAGTTTCTGCAGATGTTCGGTCTTGTTGTGTCACTTTTGTGGCAACAACATGGGGTTCTGGTAGCTCGAACCACGGACACGTATATGTTGCATTATTGTGGTGCGCATCTCTCTCTCTCTCTCTCTCTCTCTCTCTCCCCCCCCCCCCCCCCCCCCACTCTCTCTCCCCCCCCCACTCTCTTGTTTTGGTTTTATTCTATAGTAATTGTGATGTTTTGTGTGTGGTATATTTATGGTAGATCAGTTGTGCTTTAATTGATGTAGTGAATATGGGATATCTGGGTTTCTGAGTTGCTGGGGTTTTGGTTCCACTTTTTGGAGTTGTAGGTGCTGAGTTTTTGGTATTGATAGCTGCAGTTGAGCTATATAGGGGTCAAGAGAAATGTCCAGGCCCACTTTCTGGAGTTTTACGGGTTGGTTTTTTTGGTATTTCTCTCTGCGGTTGAGCCATAAAGGTCAAGGGAAACGTCCAATTACACTTTTCAGAGTTGCAGAGGTTGGTTCTTTGGTACTGATATCGATATGTCAAAGGGGCTGTTTTTTCATAGTTTGTGACCAAATTATCTCAAGATGTTGACAGGAGATACTTTTAAAAATCAATTCAAGCATAGCTTATCTATAAATGCCAGTATAAGATGGATTTAATATAAATAACAATGTAAGCAACAACCTTGTCCTAGAAATAACTATAATGGTAAATTGCATATAAAACCAACTGTGTACTATGGAGTGAATTACTGTCCTGCTTAAGGGGTTCATGGGCATAGCATCAGATAATGTTATCAAAACTACACAGTATTTCAGTGAGACAGCTACTTGCTATCTTGAAGTGTCCTGCAGTTTGCATTATTTAATGGTAGCATACTATGAAAAAATAATGTTTTAATTTTTACTCTGCTGACAGTGAGTGTGGATGGAATGTTACATGTTATGAGCAGAAAGTAAATTTAGTATTAGACCATTTGGCTTTAAAGAGAATGCTGTGAAGTACCATACAAAGTTGTAAAGTGAATAATCTTACTTTACAACTAATTCTCTGGCCAACTACTCTAGTTATTGCACAATTAATTAACAGTCCATAAGCTTCTAATCTATGTTAGCAACAATTACATTAATTACAAAATAATGAAAAATTACAAAAGAATTTCAGGCTCTACTGCACAAGTTAAATATTTTCAGCTGGCAGAAGAAAGCAGTTAGATGCAGATTAGTCAGTCTTGCAGAAAACACTTCAAAATCCCTTAATATTGCAGCATCTAGTTGTTTATAAACACACAAGCTAGTTATTTAATGTATGCTACAAAAAGAAAAAAATTAATATGAGATATTATGTACATAGCACCAGAACCAGCCCCTATCTAGATTTTCCTTCTTCCAAGACTGTCCCTGATCCACAGTAAATACAAGTATCTAGCAGACAATCTTTCAAATCATATCTCCAATTTGTTTAGTCTCTTTAAATAAATTTTAGAGAGTATTAAAAACGGACATAAGTGCAATCAAGTTCTGTTAGAAATTAATGATTTTGAAATAGCTTTACACATGTGGTAAGAAACCTTTTACATTTCTGTGTTCATCTATGTAATTATTGTACAAAATTCAGCTGCACTGTTTGGTGACACCAGTCGTAGGGAAAATACAGAAAGGTCAAAAAAATATTTGACCTCTACAGGAAAAATTCTCCACAGTAAACTCTGCAGCAAATATTCTTACTGTAGACTAGAAAATGCTTCTACACTGAGTGCTGCATATACCATTTCAGGCATTTTTTAGGTGTGTTAATGGAGAATTACTATTCTTGAGAGTTCTTTAATAGGTTCTATTCGTATTGCAGCTTTGTGCATTTGCATAGTGTTATTAATCTAAGTTCACTCTCTGAATAACAAGTTAAAATATTAGTACATGAGACATTCAGCACCAACTTTTAAACTCCAAATGACCAGAGAAGTTATAAGGTATGACAGTGCAACCACTCTGCTACAAACATGGAAATCAAATCGGGATCTCTATCTCCCCCTCCCCCATTCCTTGATTTGATTTCCACATGTGGAGCAATGTACACAGTTCAGTAATACTGTTTGTTTGACTGATGAAAATCTGCTCATTTGGATATTTAAGGTGTTAGAGCTGAATATCATTGTACTAATTTTTATCCTGTCATTCAGAGAGACTACAGGACCAGTTTTTTTGTTCTAAAATTTAATTAAGACAACACAATTTCAATGCAAGTGCCACTTCATGTGGGTTATTTTTTTTCCCACTTTAAAACCATTATTCTCTCTGACCTGAAGTACTACAGTTACAAATGAATGAACCAAGGAGGAAATATCTGTCCTAGTCAGGAAAAATTCTCCTCGACTAAATATGGAACAAAGATTCCTTATAGAACAGGAAACTTTAAGAATCATATCTATTCTTTTTGTATTCCTCTCATACAGCAACCCCCCCCCCTCCCAGTAGCTTATCTTTTACTACTACTACTACTACTACTTCTTTCATTTTAATAGTACCCAAGAAGAAAGATATGATGCTTCTCAAGATACATGCTTACGGTTATTTTTTCTTTCACTGTTGAGCAATACAATGCTATCAGTTTCGAGCAGCCTATATACCCAATTTACACCATCACTGCCAACAGTTTTTGTTTTTCTGGAAAGGAGGAGGGGTGGAATGGGGGGTAAACTTTAGATGGCATTATGCTAGCCTTAAATTTTTTCATATACCATGAGCAAGTATTCTCAAACACAACTAGTACTTATATACAGTCTATTTATTGTATTCAGTCCTATTAAATGTGGCAAACAATGGCCAATTTCACAATGACTTTTTCTCTGTATGTAGCCAAAATTTAATTCCTAATCATATGAGCTGTTTCCATGCAAAAAATCAGACAGACACAAACCAACCACCACAGGAAATGAGGCATGATGTCTCACATAATTACACTAAATTGAAAGAATTTATACCAAATACTTCCAGCATATTGTGAAACTATTGCCTTCACACACAACTCTCTTGTACGTCATAAAGTCCTCCAATGTTGCATACTGCATGACAGTAATGTCTTGTCATTCTTCTGAGTTCAACATCTCACTCATCATGGGGAAATGTTGGCTCATTTTTCTAAGTGAACAGAAGGGAGGACATGGAGATGTGCACATTTGAAATGCTGGTGTCAATTCTCTGGATGAACTGAAAGGAGCACAAGGGGAACAGCTGCACATTCTGATCCTGGTGTCACCAGAGGATGTTCAAAGTGTGACCAGTGACAGTGCAGAGAGATGCAAACAAACAGAGCAAAACTATTTTTCATATTACAATTTATCTTGTACAAATTGTGTATCAACAAAAGAACATAGTACAACTGGGTCCAACTGAATGAAGCAGTGCAGTTGTTAAAGCACTGACCTCATATTCAGGAGGATGGAGATTAGATTAGGTTTTCATTCCATAGACCCAAAAATGAGATGATTCTTATGGGTGTGGAGCATGTCAGAAAATCTAAAATAAAAAACAGAAATCATCTGAATATAATACTCACTACCCTGATCTGGATATTGTCAAAATACGTGAGTGGGACTGCTTCTATTTACATAATTAATACCCTGTCAGAATGAAATATAGTTATCCACTTTTAACAAATTTATCACACACAAAAACCTAATCTTGACTTTTGTGACCACGTGCTGTAAAAACTGAAATCTAACTTACATTATTACTTAAACTGGTCTAACTGCCTCTATTAAGATATTAGTTTATATAACCAAATGAGTTGCCTATCAGGAAAACTTCCAAACTCTGTTTAAACAGTGCTTTATCAGAAACCAAGTTTTTAATGGTGGCTGGCAATTTATTGAAAATTGAATATTGAACCCCTTTCTGGACCAAGGTAAGTGATTTTAGGTCTTCATGTAGATTGTTCTTATTCCTAATATTGATACTATGTATTGAGCCATTGGTTGGAAATAGTGACATATCACTTGCAAAAAATTTCGTCCAGGAATAAATATACTGAGAAGCAATGGTTAGAATAAAAAATTAATTTAACAGGTTTCTACATGATCATCTTGAATTTACACCACAAATGAGTCTTACTACAGGCTTTTGCACTCTTAAAAACTTTTGCTCAGTTTGACAAGTTACCCAAGAATATGATCCCATATAGAATGAACGTAAGCAAAGTATACAAGTTTTTTTTACATTTACATTTTTCCTCTGTCCAGCCATCCTGATTTTGATTTTTCTAAATCATTTTCGGCATGGATTCTTGAGCAAGATGATGACTAACCACCTGTCCTATTCTCATAATATGTATACCTTCTGAGCTATTTTTTTTTCCATTCCACCTGTCCTATTCTCATAATATGTATACCTTCTGAGCTATTTTTTTCCATTGCATTATAATCACAAATCCAATATGACTGTAAAATGATCCCCCACAATAATGTTCCAAAACATGGATATGGTAACAATGAAACTGTTGTCTTAATTTGAGACTACTCCTTTTCGTAAACTACTACGAGGATTTGTTTGGAAACCTACTCATGCAGAGGGAATTTCCGCTATTATTACGCAGTAATGAAATTCATTTGATTTCTGCTCGCTTTCTCGGCGAATTTTTTCATTTTATTCTACACACACACAAACACACACAGTCCACCTACCAAGCGCTAACGTATACCTCAAATGATAACAATAATCTGTGTTTTAGGCATTTTGTGTTTAGGAAATACTCAGAAAACCGTTTTAAAAATTGTTTGAGCTTTTTGAGTATGAAGATCGTCAGAGTACTTAATCCAGAAATAAAAAATAAAACGGAATATTTGCTTTGCTCTCAGTAAAAGTATTTAACATTGTTTTCTTTATTTTGTTTCATGGGAACTTTGGCCAATTCATTGACAAGTTAATTCTGCTTGACACTTCCTTTCCGCCTACGACTACGAAAGTAAAGATATTTAATGTACACACTGACAGCTGCAATGATAAGACTCTGTTTGTTTACCTCTCACCGAACCCAATAAGACGAAATCTTCCAAGGGTCAACATGCCACTTCTGATAGCAAGCTTCGAGTCAAACTAAACAAACCGACTCACACTCCTTACACCTAACTCCCACACCGCGCACCCATCACAGATTTTATATTCTTTCCATAGAAGAAATCGGCAAGGTCTCTGTATGAGATTTTTGCAAAGATTGCTTTGTGCAGAAAATTACGTGGACGTAGCTACAAGTTTGAACACAACAGTAATTAAATTAAGAAAAAAACATTTGTATCCATTTGGAGAATACTTTTTTGTGAGCTAATTACGAGCAACAGTTAAATGTTCAACATTTATTTTAGCTAAACGTAGGGGCAAAAAGAAAAACGTTTTGGTCACACAGCTTTTTTAAAATCGTATGAGGAGGTGTCCATCCCATTGATCTGTAATATTACTACCGGTACAACATTTCTTTCAGGAATCTTTACTAATACAGATGGAGAATACAAAACAAAAAACGAAGTGTAAAGGCTTTCTTGGTTAGCTTTTTCATTCACTTGATCTTGCAAGATGTTATTGGATGCTATGGGAGTCTGACGTGTGGATCTACACTCTTACTAACATTACAGTTTGTCAAAATTATTCATTACCTCATTCTTGCTTTGTTTGCGCAACGCAAGAAACAACTACCCTTCACAATATCTTGCGGCAATGTTCAAGCAGATTTGACACTATGAGTTTAGCAAGGACGTCAAAGCTGCCTGATTTTTTTTTACTTTTATTTGTGCAGTAGTGCGTCCACTTCATTTATGTATGAGGCTTCTGAGAGTAAAACGAAATGTTAGTTGCTCTCCACTTTCTGGATTTGATATGTGCGTTACAGCTGCACTCACGAAGATAACGTCAAGCAGAAATTAAAATATCTAGTGTCTTCCATATGTTTCTCGCTTTTGATCAATGAAATGCAAATCTTCCATTACGGTGCAGAACACATGTAAGTTCTCGGACGATCTGCGCTGCATATGGAACCACCAACTTTTGTGGATAGAAATGTAATATACAGTGTGTTGAAAAAAAGTGTCGAATACTTTGAGAGGTGGTAGAACTCACCGAAACAAGAAAAATAAGTCCAGTAAACATCGACCCGGAAACTAATACTTTCCGAGATAAACACGAGTTTATCGGAGGGACTGTGCGACGCTTGGTTGCGCATATTAGCGCAGTCGTAGCATTGACGCTTCGTATAATGTGACGGCAGGATATTATGATGTCTTACTCACGGTACTCTAGATACCATTAGGTAGTCTGCAGTCAGCTGTGTGATTCGAGACGTGTTGTAGGTTACGTTAGTTTTCGCAGCCCTGGGTACGTATCACGACAGTTTGTTTTTCCTTTCCAGTATTTCATGGAGACTTGCCCTGTTGACTCAGTTGACAGTAATCACAAAATGTATTCCCAAGGACACTGAGAGACAGGACTTGGCCTAGGTCAAGATGTTTGATTGGGCCCCATGTCCAAACATAGCAACTCAATAGTAGTGTTATTTTAAAGAAGGTTTGACATGGTTTAAAAATAACACAGTCCAGGGAATACTGGAGATACACTAAAAATTCTCATTGAGGTGAACTATGAAATAAATATAATTTTTTATTAAATACTAAACAAATCTTCACAAATGCAAAAGTCTCGCGCGGAAATGCGATTTTTCAAGAGGTCACATCTCAGGTTGTGTTCATCACAGAGATAAGGAGTCAAGTGGTTTGGATAACCCTTGACCTATTCACCATTTTCATACCTAACGAAATAACGGGCATACTGTAGCCACCTACCACAGAGCGTCAAAATTTAAACACCACACACTTTCTCCAGACCAGGAAAATTGAGCAAATCGACTGGTTCTTTTTCATTAGGAGTGGTCTGAAGTGGACCTTGGGCGGCTTATAAAAGCACCATTTGTTCATCGACGACTCCCAAGAAAACCTTGTAAAACCTCGATCCTTGGGTACCAAAAGTACCAATTGTGGGGATGGCAAATTCTATAATTTCTATTGATGGCAGATCGTCGAAAATTTTACCGAATGTTCCTAAGATGATATTTCCGGGGAACTTCGAAACTTTCTTCGATAGCATTACCTGTTACCGATAACCAGAGGTAACAATTGCTGAACTCATTCATATAACCGTAAAAACCGGTTTTTAGCCTTTTTACACTGTGTGTGGCAAGAATCTAAATAACTAACTGTAGAGGATGGTTCAAAGGTCTTCTGCAGTTCTTTAGTCATTCATCCACAAACTTCCTTTTTCCATTTTGTAAAATCTGTATCCATTATGAAGAGACACCCGAAAAACCGTGATTTTTGGGTAAAAAGCACCAATTGTGGGGATGGCCATTTCTGTGATATATGTTGATGGCAGATCGTCGAAATTTTTTCCATATGTTCTTAAGATGATATTCTCGAGTAACTGTTAGCAGAGCAAGATTAGACATTGAAAAAGATAAGTAACAGATTGTTCATAATACTTATATTCATTGTAAATAAGGCACTATCACTGTCATCTTTGTCCAACTTCAGGTATTCTTCCACACTACCATTCAGCAACTTTGCTTTGATATTTTCTGATGTGAAAGTTTTGTCCGTTGTACTGGACTCTATACCCATCCGGTATGGTAAACAAACTTTTGGTAAATCTCTAAGTATAATCAGTGCAATTAGCCCATCATCAACTGGTTTGCCCATGCTCTACAGTTTGTTGGCTACATCCAAAATGTGAGTAATGCAATTTTGAATATTTCCTTGGCATTTGGATAATGTAGTATCCAGCAGAACATCCCAGAGATTCATCCATCTGGTTTTATTCTTACCAGCAAGCAGGTTTTCCAAAGTATCCCAAGCTCCCTTTGCTTCTGTTGTGTCTTCCACGTGTGCATACAGAGATTTATCCACATGCAAAAGAATGTGTGTCCACGTATCTATATCCTTCTCTGCATTTGTAGCAGTACTTGCACCTATGGTATAAAGCCATAATTTCTAGCGCATTGGAATGAGTTTCACTCCAAACTTATAATCATCCTTCTTTCTGAGTTTGGCTACCACTGTAGTAGCGGTTTTTGTCAAACTTACATTTGAAGCCATTTTCAGACACTCGAATTCAAAGCACTAGAATACGTGACTGATTTCTTCTGAAAAACTAGAGCTCAAATGCTGATGAAGTTGACAAAACACAAATCAGAACAAGTATCACACATAATGCGGGCACATACCTAACACGCTTCTTCAGGTATTTATCTTCCTACCCACGCAACAAACATAGTTCACTGCACAGATTTACCGTTCTGGGCCCATAACCAGTTAGCAGAGCAAGGTTAGGCATTGAAAAAGATAAGTAACAGATTGTTCATACTACTTATATTCTGATAACAACTCATTACATGTAGCACACTTGATGTTCACTCTCTTAAGTGTGCTACATGTAATGAGCTGTTATCAGAATATAAGTATTATGAACAATCTGTTACTTATCTTTTTCAATGCCTAACCTTGTTCTGCTAACAGTAACTTCGAAACTTTTTTCGATATCCAACATGAAATTTCCACTCTGCAGTGGAGTGTGCACTGATATGAAACTTCCTGGCAGATGAAAATTGTGTGCCAGACCGAGACTCGAACGCAGGAACTTTGCCTTTTGTGGGCAAGTGCTCTGCCATCTGAGCTACCCAAGCGCGACCCACCACCCGTCCTCACAGCTTTAATTCCGCCAGTATCTCGTCTCCTGCCTTACAGATTTCACAGAATCTCTCCTACAGATCTTGCAGAACTAGCACTCTTGGAAGAAAGGATATTGCGGAGATACGGCTTAGCTGCAGCCTGGGCCATGTTTCCAGAATGAAATTTTCACTCTGCAGTGCAGTATGCACTGATATGAAGCTTCCCAGCAGATGAAGACTGTGTCCCGGACTGAGATATCATTATCCTTTACCAAGATCTAAAGGTTCAAATTTGTTGTACTGCTGCAGTAAACTATGCATGTAATATCCGGTATGAGGCATAAATGTAGTTTTAACGGACATAGTGAACACATGGAAAGGGTTCTATGGTCATTGCAATGGGTCTGAGGTCGCCAAACTATGTTCTTAGTCATCATTTTTTCACTAATAAAACTTTGGCACAGTGTCTCTTTATAATGTGCACTTCATGCCTATACAAACATGCTGAAAGTGCTATCCAGTAACAAAAAAGAGGCTGAAAAGAACTTAAAATCATGCCAAATAATCTAGATACACCGTAAAACTAGCACAAAGTGTACCAACAGAGAGCAGAAAATTTATATATAGGTGTATCAGAGCAACTGTTCCTAATTTTATGATGTTGTAGAGGACAAGAATGTAAACATTAGCGGTACTTACCGATAATACCGTGCCTGCAAATGTTTCGTTTTCTATACAAAAGCCAGAGCTGATCATTCAGGTTTTAGATGCTTGTGTTTCATTTATTATTCTTGCCATTGGAGGAAAGGATTAGTAAAGTTAGTTTGTTGTTATAAGTCATACAATATCTTCCGTGAAATTTGGTTATGGGTGTTAAAATACGTAACATTATTTTTCTGCCAAAGTGTGGAAAGGCAAGTTCCCTAATTACAGAATTGACACCAAAAGCTAAATTTGCTTCCTCTAGTACGTAATTCTTTTCTGCATTCACATTTCTGTTTTCCACACGTATTTTCAGTCAGAATCTGAGTAGTTTGCGGTAACTACAAATTTAAATAACATTTGCATACATATTTGCAGTTTTCATTCTATTTAATTATAATGATTTCATAACAAGAAATCAGTTAGTTGCACACCTACATGATATGGCCTTGCTAAGACCATGCTCTAAATGTCACACACGTTATGTATTTAAGTCCTTCCAGCACTTTATTTACAATATACAACTTCTTTGATCCTAGTGCAAGTTTAAAACAATGCATAACTGGGGATTGCTTTATTGAGAAGCATGTTCAATTTCATGCCCTCTATTCTTTCAGAAAGTACGTAATAGCCATTATAACACACCTTGTATAATGTTACTTTACAATCATAATTACTTGGAATGTACTAAAAAAAGGACATAAATCATATCTGTAGCTTTCCACTGCAAATTTGAAACAAGTAACACGCGAATCCGATGAATCATGAGCGAGCGTGCGAAGGTTAAATATATTGAGAAAGACTACTAGCGCCATGACGCTTACAAGGAGTAGAGGACTGAAAGAATAGTAATCAACTGGTTTGAAAAGTAGTGAAAAAGACAGTTATCAGGAGCCCAATACCACCACAGGTAGGGATCTGTAAGACAGATCAACCACGACCTTCAAAGCAAAGGATAAAACATACTACTGACAAACTTACAAGTTCGGCTTCAGATGCTGCTCAGTACATTGACGAAACGCCTGGTACCAGTAACACTGCGATAAGAATGTTCTGTGCCCACTCGTTCCTTAGCATCCCCACACATTTCAGTAAATGGACATCAGAGCATTCACATGTAAACTGCAATGAGTCGTGCAACAGTTAGCGTATTTTAACCTACTTGACTCTTATACTGCAAGCCTATCGTTCAGAAACTGTTTGAATCGCAGAATCAGAGTCTAGCTACCTTGCCGAATCATATTCAGTTTCCAAGGTTCCCAAATCCGTGAGATGTTGTTGATGCATAGTTGATCTGAGACAACTTTTAATACTAGTCATAGTGCTGAATGATCGTTCTGCATCAGCTATAGTTACTGGAAGAGTGTAAAGTACGTGCATAGCTACGGAAACAAGCTTAGCATATAACGTTTTCGTTTCTTATCCAAGGGTTCCAAAGTAATGTTTTCAAAGTTTGAAGTATAATCTGTTTCCAAATATTTAATTTTGTTTTCTACGTCCGCTATGACATCATTATGGTATTCACTGATAAATAACTTGCATACTTCAGCGACCTAATCGTCTGTCATCATTGAATATTTCCAGAAAACCCAAATTTTTCATTTAAAATGTTAAGTGTTTCATATTGTAATTTTAAGTCACACTAGTTTGCCAGTAATGACATAAAATACGTTTATCTCGCATGAATTTTCTGAATGCACATCTGTCACTTCATTCCTTGCTTCATCATGAAATGATTTCCACTTCTTAGTGCGCGCCTCTGGAAATTCAGGATCGATATTAATT
Organism: Schistocerca nitens; assembly: GCF_023898315.1. Classification (NCBI taxonomy): domain Eukaryota; kingdom Metazoa; phylum Arthropoda; class Insecta; order Orthoptera; family Acrididae; genus Schistocerca; species Schistocerca nitens. The sequence goes on from NC_064616.1 coordinate 778,696,055, forward strand.
GCATTGGCAACAACTTTAGATTTAGGGACAATCGCGTCCCAACCTTTGTGAAGATTTCTAATTCATTTAATAAGCCCTCAGAATGCCTTATTACAACATCAATGGTAGTATTTCGAGCTTGTAGTAATTTTCTTCCGGAGTCAATTGGTATCAACAACTTTTGCTAAATTTATGCCATTATTAAACAGTTGAATGATCTCACATAATCCAAAACATCTCCTCCCACAGAACGTGTTCCAGTTGACAAATTTAACTTACTGAGATTCTCAACAGCAATGGAAATCGTATCCAGGTGAGCTGCAATTGATATTCAAGCTTCAACCAGAGAACTCCAGTAGGTATCAGACATGGAATATACGGAACTTCCAGCACACTGTTTCAGGATTTACCATCGTTATGGACTGCTGCTGAACAAGTTGTAAAGAGGTAAAATTATTTCGAAAAAAGTATCTGCTTCATGACAACTATCAACTGCATGAACTCCATGGAAAGTATTACAAGCACACACAGAAAATTTTGCAAGAGGAATTCAATGAAGAAAATGTGTCTGAGCTCCTTTGTAAGAGTCTCTAATATTACTTCTGTTATCATAACCTTGTCTGCAGCATTCACTGATAGTGTTGATCAAATTAAATATGTGATAGCAGCTCTCGTTTTCTGATTACAAGCTACTAATCCCAAAAACCGTTTATTTATTTCATAATCATCATGTAACTTCTTGAAGTAAATATAATGCAAGATGAATGTTGTTTGTTGAATGTGATTTGAATTGTTTCAACAATAATCGAATAGCAGTTCTCATTTTCTCTCTGTTCTACGACAGCACTCCTGCCATCACGGGCACAACTAAAAAATAATTCCTTCTTAGTATCACTTCACAGATAATGCACTTGCAACTATTTTGCCATTTCTTGTCGGGCTCTGACCTTGTTAATGTGTTTTACAAGAAATGGATCACAGTGACTTAAGAGTTCTACTATTCTGAGGAAATTTCCATTATTTGGATCCAATTTTACGAGCTGGATCTCTTGAGGCCAAGCCTCTCTGACCATCAAGTAATGTAACAACAAATAATATGCGCATTCCCATGTACGTTGGCTATTATAGAGACAAACAAAAGAATATCACCTCTTTACTTCCGAGTACCAGCATGTCCAATATACCTCTTTCATATCATTTAATTTCTTCAGTTTTACTGTTCTTCCTGGGCAACTATACACAAATAGAAATATTTTATTTTGCGTTTACTTGTGAATGCAAATATTTTACGTATACTCGTTTTTAATGTAGAATCACCTTGTAGTGGAATCAGAAGTGCCTGGTCTTTGAATGTTGTTGGCAAAATTACCAAATTATAACGACGTTTCACAGCTGTGGCCCTGTACACTTGTTGGGAAAAATTTTTGGTGCGATTTTCAAGGAGAAAGTGTAATCTTGGATCCATACAAGGTGGTTTTAGTACATGATGTCTAAAGAAAATATAGTGCATTCAAGTATGCTGTTGGTCTGTATGACTCATAAAACCGAAAAGCTGAAGTAGAATGGATGGAATTGGTTACACTAATTGTGGGATAATGTTCTTGAAGCAGAAACACAACATCTGAAATAATGACAAAAATGTCTGCCGAAAACGCGGTTTTATGAGGTTAAGACATTGAACACCCAAAAGAAACCGTGTGCTGCAATTCTATTAGCTATTGATAATATCGACGAAAGCCCATGGTTGTACCATGAACTGACATGGCAAGAAATCTAATAATGTTTTATACAACATTGCTGTCTAGAAAGACTTTGTTCTCATATTAATTGTACTTTGCAAGCAACACAAAATAGCGAAAAAGAAGAAATGGATATGAGAATCTCAGAGAAAAAGGACCGACTGGTCACATGTTAATTGACTTAGAAATCAGAGCCACCGAACAGAAAGATTTCAAGGATTGTTTTTCGACGAGTCCTGCAACATAGGACAAATTATTAATGTTGATACAAGATAAAATAAGGTAGCAAAATATGTTAATGTGAGGGGCAATTCCGGTCGACGAGAGATTAGGAGTTATTTTGGAATTGCTGGCTATGGGCAGGTTATTCGAATGCTCGAAGTTTAGTTCTGTAATATCAGCAAACGCAATTAGTAAAATTCTAAGTAAAGCTCTGAAGCAATTATATCTGTTTGCCAATGATATGCTCAGGCAGTTAATGTAAATTTTTTCCTAGCATTTAGTAGTAATTTAGTGAAACTGGCATTTATTTCACAGACCTCTTACTAATAACTGTAGGTGTATGACGTATTTTTGGAAGTGGGAACGTTTTTCCAAACTGCTATGTAATTTCTCAACCTATACCATATTTTTAAATTAATAAAGTAAGCAGTGTCATAGAGAATCCTCTATCAACCATCCTAAACTGCTACATACAATGAATATCTTCACAAAGTTCTATTAAAATTGTTTCATGCTAAAATACTACTTGAAAAATTGAATCTGAGATATGGTTTGCATCAAGGCAAAAGGAAAACATAAACAGAGCACACGAATACTGTGTGGCTGAATGTTACTTTGTCAACATCTGAATGGAGAATATTGTCAAACCATCAAAGCTTTACCTCACACATCATTACATACTGCACATCATTATTTCTAGTACTGATAGTACATCAATACATGCCCTCAGATGGTCAACATACTGATGGTTTGATAACATTATTAAATGTGTGAGGGTCCCTTAAGACTAAGAATTAACCTCTAGTTAATTTTATGGTCAGAGTAAACTTACAATAAATTCAGTTTGGTTCTTACCCTCTAAAGATTAAGTTTTACAAGCAGTTAATAAATCTGTACAACAATTATAGCAGTTGGTACACATGTTTACGACATACATATTATCATCTATCAATTTTTTCATTATTTTGAAAGTTTTTGTGAAGAAAATAGGTCTCGTGCACTGTTTGGTACAATGGCGAATAGTAAACACAGAGTAAGATGGGCTTATGTTTCTGAGCTATACAGGGTGGTCCACTGATCGTGACCGGGCCAAATATCACACGAAATAAGCATCAAACGAAAAAACTACAAAGAACGAAACTTTTCTAGCTTGAAGGGGGAAACTAGATGGCGCTATGGTTGGCCCGCTAGATGGCGCTGCCATAGGTCAAATGGAAATCAACTGTTTTTTTTAAATAGGACCCCCCATTTTTATTACATATTCGTGTAGTACGTAAAGAAATATGAATGTTTTAGTTGGACCACTTTTTTCGCTTTGTGATAGATGGTGCTGTAATAGTCAGAAAGATATGGCTCACAATTTTGACGAACAGTTGGAAACTGGTAGGTTTTTTAAATTAAAATACAGAACATAGGTACGTTTCGACATTTTAATTCGGTTGTTCCAATGTGATACATATACCTTTGTGAACTTATCATTTCTGAGAACGCATGCTGTTATAGCGCGATTACCTGTAAATACAACATTAATGCAATAAATGCTCAAAATGATGTCCATCAATCTCAATGCATTTGGCAATACGTTTTACGACATTCCTCTCAACAGCGAGTAGTTTGCCTTCCGTAATGTTCGTACATGCATTGACAATGTGCTGACGTATCTTGTCAGCCGTTGTCGGTGGATCACGATAGCAAATATCCTTCAACTTTCCCCACAGAAAGAAATCCGGGGACGTCAGATCCGGTGAATGTGCGGGCCATGGTATGGTGCTTCGATGACAAATCCACCTGTCATGAAATATGCTATTCAATACCGCTTCAACCGCACGCGAACTATGTGCCGGACATCCATCATGTTGGAAGTTCATCGCCATTCTGTCATGCAGTGAAACATCTTGTACTAACATTGGTAGAACATTACGTAGGAAATCAGCATACATTGCACCATTTATATTGCCATCGACAAAATGGGGGCCAATTATCCTTCCTCCCATAATGCCGCACCATACATTAACCCTCCAAGGTCGCTGATGTTCCACTTGTCGCAGCCATCGTGGATTTTCCGTTGCCCAATAGTGCATATTATGCCGGTTTACGTTACCGCTGTTGGTGAATGACGCTTCGTCGCTAAATAGAACGCGTGCAAAAAATCTGTCATCGTCCTGTAATTTCTATTGTGCACAGTGGCAGAACTGTACACGACTTTCAAAGTCGTCACCATGCAATTCCTGGAGCATAGAAATATGGTACGGGTGCAATCGATCTTGATGAAGTATTCTCAACGCCGTCACTTTTGAGATTCCCGATTCACGCGCAATTTGTCTGCTACTGATGTGCGGATTAGCCGCGACAGCAGCTAAAGCACCTACTTGGGCATCATCATTTGTTGCAGGTCGTGGTTGACGTTTCACATGTGGCTGAACACTTCCTGTTTCCTTAAATAACGTAACTATCCGGCGAACGGTCCGGACACTTGGATGATGTCGTCCAGGATACCGAGCAGCATACATAGCACACGCCAGTTGGGCATTTTGATCACAATAGCCATACATCAACACGATATCAGTCTTTACTGCAATTGGTAAACGGTCCATTTTAACACGGGTAATGTATCACGAAGCAAATACCGTTCGCACTGGCGGGATGTTACGTGATACCACGTACTTATACGTTTGTGACTATTACAGCGCCATCTGTCACAAAGCGAAAAATGTGGTCCAACTAAAACATTCATATCTCTTTACGTACTACACGAGTATGTAATAAAAATGGGGGTTCCTATTTAAAAAAACGCATTTGATATCCGTTTGACCAATGGCAGCGCCATCTAGCGGGCCAACCATAGCGCCATCTGGTTTTCTCCTTCAAGCTAGACAAGTTTCATTCTTTGTAGTTTTTTCGTTTGATGCCTATTTCTTGAGATATTTGGCCTGGTCACTATCAATGGATCACCCTGTATAGCACAAGCAACAATGACAGTCACAGTTGTTTGTAAGTTAACTCTCAAGCCTTGTGATAACACTGGAAATCTTCACTTTGAAAAACTGAAATGTCTTTCTATTACATTTTTGCTGTGAATGTGAGATTCTTTATTGAGCCTCTCTGCTTTGGTGAACTGACCATCTCACAACAGTCTCAGTGATCAGTAGTCTGCATTGACCAGTACTTTTACATTTAAAAGAAAATAACCTTTTCTGTTTCTAAACATTTCAGTATGGTTGCCTCCAGGTGACTGAATTATTACTTGGGTGCAATCTAATGGACCTAAAACTTTAGGAAATTTTGTATTATGAAAGAAGCTTAATTCAGTATTTTCAATTTTATCTTAAGTTTCTGGAAGTTTTATGTATTCTTTTTGCCAATCTTGCAATAGCACTACTTACTGTTTTTACTATTTGAGAACCAGTTGCTGTGCTAAATCCTACGAAATCACCAAGTGCAATTAGCATGCTTCCTAGAGTAAGGTTAGAAGTACAGTAGTTGGTTCATCAGCGGTACAGTATTATTCCTGAAATTAAAGTGCAATGTACACTCTTAGATTTGTCAAGTACTCATTAATATCATAAATAAACATTGTACAAGAGCCAAAAAGGACAATTAAAATAGTAATAATAGAGAACATGATTTTATCTTTGTGTTTTATGCTGAAGTTGATTACATATAAGACCAAGGAATAAGTAAACTTTTGTTTATTTAGGCAGAAACGCTTAAAGAATTTTTGATTTTCTGAAGTTTTGTAACAGTTTGTTCTGGTTTTCACTACTTTAGGTGCTCTTCTATTTCTCATAACTGGACCGCCATTGCCATCTTCAGTCACTTTCAATGAACTAAATGTAATTCCTATAAAATGTCCCATAAACTGTTTACTGGAAATTGTAATACTGGGCCTTAGTGATGAGCAACCCAATAAAGGCTTCTGGTATCTGAGGTTCTCATTTCCTGAAGTTCTTTGGTGATCTATAGCCAAACCGCAAATTGTGTCATTCTTAGGATTAATGCAGACTTATTTCTCCATCACTGCCTGAAAATATTTTCATATCAAGGATATCAAGACAATAGTCATATGTACAGTTAGTTAAACAGAAAGCATTTTTGTCAGTGCTACGCTGCACTTACACAGTTTATATGTAAATATCGAGACAATGCGCTACCCCAATCAGTTTCGATGCTGTTATGATTACTCAGCTAAAACTTTTATCAGCTCTATGGGAGAATCTACAAAGACTGAACATACATCAGGCAGTGAAGAAGACAGAATGATGTTGGTGAAGACAGTGAGCAGAATGTGGTTGGCAGCGGGACCTAACTATTTGCGTTGGGGCAAGTACTTCAAATGGGGCCCCTCCATTCTCCATGCCTGACCCTTCCCTACTTTGCCTGATTACCAATACATCACCCTTGTCTCAGCTGTCACACTCAGCACTGCCCCCCCCCCCCCCCCCCGGGCACCCTACATAGACGCACATATTATATTATCACCCTGACCACTCTACCATTTTGGTCAAAATGCAGAATAAATAAGAAAAAACTTCAGAAACAGTTAATTTTAATACTCTCCACTATATCAGTACATAAAGCAGCTAGTCCCATCTACATAACAGGATGTAACAAATAGTGGACTACAATGCACAAGATACATTTTACTGAAACACAAAAAAACAGTTTTTATACAATCAATATTTAACAGTTATTAATTAAAAACAAACTGGGTTGTATTAAACCATAAAACGAAATTGTCATCAAGTAACCAATATGTCAAAGCAACAGGAACTTCAAATAGGACACCATACAGATAACATAAACTTAGAACACATGACATAGCCACTAACAAATCCAGCTACTCAGGAATTTGTCAAAGAACATGTAATCTTGTCATGCTATGTATGGACATCATACTAGTAGCAACGTTAAAACAAGTTATTCGAAACACCCCCCCCCCCCAAACGCAACAGCTCACATTCCAGATAAGCTAACCATTTAATGACACAAAGAGTTATCTAATAAACATAGATAAAATCTTAATAACATTTAACATCTGCAGCCTATATCAAAAGCCATTTATGAAAATTTCTACATACAGTGGATAGTAACTGAAGGGAAAGAAATTTTAAGTCAATAGACATCAGTATATGAGACACATGCAATTAATTATACAAAGATGACAGCACAGACAGATGAAAGAGTGCCAGGAGGGTTGGCAAGTGGGGGGGGGGTGAGGAATAGACCCCCCATCACTCTCATATATACAAACACATGTATACACACATTTAGATAACAAGAAAAAGAAAGAACAGGTGATACTAACATTCACATTTCGCTGTGAAAACAATTGGACATGATATGCATTGATAAAGAACATATAAATTGTTTTTGTAGCTATATTTTCACATGAGGTACAAATGAATGAACAGATTAATACCGAATAATATGTGAGCATCTGTAATGAAAAAAAAATTCATTCATTTTGTACAGTTTGTGATTTTCCTTCATTTCGTCCATCTTCTAGAAATAATGTTGTAAACGACAAGCTACCAAGACAAAATGAACGTATTTTCTACACACCATAAAAACTAGTAATCAACGTAAAACGATAGTTGTAAGAACCAAACAATTTTAGCCTATTGTTCAAATATTAAAAATATCGCACATTAAGTATTCCAGTTTAAATTTTCAAGTGTGAACATTATAGGTTCAGCTTGACAGTGAACGTTTTGAATACCAATTAAAAATAGAAATTATAGTAGCCAGTCATTACATATTTATTTTTCTTATTTCCATTAGTAAGACAAAAATAGTTTGTAGATATTGTATGTGATATAAATATGAATGAAAAATCAGCCTGTGACCACTGAAAGACAATAACCACAAAAATTGTTCACACAAATCGTCTAGGCCTTATTTATTTTAAAAAAAATCAACGTTATGATTGAGTTTCAGTGCAATGAAAAGTGCAATGGAAATAATAATAAACGTGGCTGGTTAAGATAATTTGTGTTTTCAATTGGTACAGATGTGCTAAATCATGGTTGGGTGAAGAAACTCAGGAATAAAATTGTGATTCGTAAAAACAGATAGAACCCACTCCCATAAAGCATTAATTGTTTATAATACAAAACCGATCTGTGAGTTTTGGGATGAATAAGTCCACAGAATTGTAAAAATACCTAGGCATCATGCTGGACTGGCATTTCAACTGAAACATGCATAACAGAGAGCAGGTCAGACTGACTAAAAGTAGGATAAATCTGCCCAACCTAGCGCAGGGATACTGGAACACTGATAGGATATGTATGTATCAACAGATTTTATTGACAGTCATATTTGCACAGATGATGACAGAAACATACATTATTCTCAAACACAATTATTAAATTCATATCCATTTTTGTTCTTAAATTAGTTATTGTTTGCATAATTCTGATTATTTGGTATGCAATGTAAGGGTTGTCAATGAAATTACTTATTTGGGAATCGACCTAAAAATCTCACATTTTCAATATCACTCATAACTTTTGTCTTTAGTGCCACACATACTCTACTAGGTGTGTAACTTAGAAACCAGATGCCCAACAGGGCCTTTAAGAAGTCACAATTCAGTCTATATATGGAATACTTCAAGAAACTCATAAGAATACTTTAATTTATATCTTGGATTAATGTAACCTGTTAAAAGATATTGAATTTAATTAAAGTAAATAAACTCTATCTGAAACAGTAGTAGGCAGCTGCTGGTTTATTGTCTGTTAGGTGCCAGAAGGATGCATATTTATAACAGTGCAGTGTTATAAATAATACTTATGGCCAAAATAATGTTGATCCTTGAGGTTTCCTTTTCTATTGGCTGATTCAGCTATATTGATAACTAGAAGGAACACCCATATTGCAGGATAAATGGCATCTTCATTGACCACATACAGCTATATAAGACTGTATTTTTGAACGTCTGGCCAGTGTACTATTGTGCGAGCATCGCTCTTCCATCACTTACTGTTCTCCATCGTGTGACACCATGCATGCATGCCACCAGAGGACACAGAACTGGCACGACCTCATTGCATGCAACTCTGATTGGCTAGCACATCACTTTATGTGGCCACACTCAGAGCTTCAATCTAGATCCAATGCATTTATAGACTTAGCAACGTTAATACAGAGGACTGCATTGAGGACATTACATCAGTATTACTTGAGAATACTAAATATTACTATGGGTCAGTGACTTATATAAGTGTATCAGCATTTGGGACTATTTAATTACAATCAAAAATATTACTATTATTGTACATAACTCAGCACAACAGAGGAACCTATAGCATCAAGAGTTGTACATAACTCCGTAATTAAGTGTACATATTATAAATAAACTTATTAATGTGTTAACATTTTTTGTAGATGTCTGATTGTGTTAAGTGACCACTTCCACTACCAGTTTTCTATGTTAGTTAATTACATGTAATTAAGATGATGGGCTTTAATAAAATTCAGTAATGGTAAATTCCCTTGACAGTTCATACAAAGTAAAACATATACATTTCTACATTGCTAACAGTATTTCTTTTGCTACATCCCAGGAATGATGTCAGCATTTCAAAAGACATAAATTAGGTATGTTTAAATAACTTATTAATAACATACATCCCTTACTTTGAAACTGGGAATTACTGCTTAAGACTGGAACCTTAGGAGCAAACATTCCCACATATCCATCATATTTTTGATGTGTTACAATGCACTGAAATATGTTTTTCAGGTGTTCCCATAAGGAATGCTGTTTAAAATGAAAGATAAAGACTGTACAATGGTCAGTATTTTCAGTTGGCAACGCTATTTTACAATGTTAAGATGCCGAACACCCAAAACAAAACGTGTGCCGAAATTATATTTTTTGGAACCACAGAAAGCGACAAAAAACTGGAAAAATTTTCAGAAAATGGCCAAAAAAGAGGAGCGACTTGTCAGATGTGAATTTACTGATGAAATAAGAATCATATTCCCAAAAGCCTTCATAAACTATTTTTGGGTAACTTCTACATAGTATGAAAAATTATTAATATCGATATGTAATGAAATAGAAAAAGAAATACATCAACGAGAGATCGATGGCTGTCGCCGAGAGATTGGGAATAACATCGACATTTCTGGCGACAGGCAAGTCATTTGAATGATTGAAGTTTAATCCTGTAACATCAGAAAACACAATTACTAAAACTGTGTGTAAACCTTTGAAGCAATTATATCTGCCTGGCAAGGACATGTTCAGGCAATTAATGTAAAACATTTTTTTATTTTTTGTGATAATTTAGTGAAACTGTCATGCATTTTGTAAACCTCATACTAGTCATTGCAGACATACAACGTATTTTTCGAAGTGGAAGCATTCTTTCAAACTGCTATATAATTCACGATCCTATACTATATTTTCAAACTAATAAAGTAAGCAGTGTCACAGACACTCCTCAGTTGACCATCCTGAAGTGGCATATATGATGATTACCCTTGCATAGGCCTAATAAAATTTTTATCAGTTAAAAGATTACTTGAAAAACTGAATCTGAGCTATTATGCATAAAGGGGAATTGAAAACATTATCAGTACACACTAATGTCATGTGGCTCGTTCATGAAGTTCGTCGACATCTGAATGGAGAATGTTATCAAACTGTCCTTTATCTCACACATTCAGTATGTATTGACAATACTTAGAATATTCTGAGGGCCATCAGTGCTGATCAACAATATTTCTAGGACTGAGTATCGAACATTTGAGGGCCTCTTCACATCTAATATGGAATTCAACACTTAGAAATAGTTGTGACATTAATAGTACAAACAGTAATACCAGTAGTAGAAAAAAATCATTTTATATTTGTTTATGAAGAGAAAAATAATAAAAATTTCAGGCACACAGTTTAAAAATAAGGAGAGAAATGAAGGTGAGCGACAAGAGCAACTATTTGAGAATTTATTTCACTGTTGGGCAAAGAAAAATTGACGTATATGGTTTTTAGGGAAACTTTATAATGTTGCCAAAGCATTTTCTTAAATGTGACAGTATATGAAATTGTGTGCAGAGCTCTGAGTAGCTTGTTCCAGAGGCAGAGAGCACTTATGGATGAGAAGTTTGAGATTTCTTTTATGGATGAGAAGTTTCACTTTTCTTGTTTTTGGTAGATTGGAGCATCTAGAATACTAGGTATGTGAGACCTGGTGTTGCAGTTATGATGAGATGATGGATACTTAGTCTGTGAGGTGAGGTACCAGGGTGCATGCACCATGAGGAGCGAAAAAAGTAGGCATGGTGTATGGCAGTTGCATAACTTCTCTTGTTAGAATCATCATAACTAGGCATATGAGGCAGTTTCCAGCTCAAGCAAACAGTAGTTAAAGATGTAATGCACACAAGCATTAATGGTAAGTGTAGCTCCTAGAGTTATCACAGCTGATGTGGTTGGATTACATTACAATAGTTCATATTCAATAGAATAAGTGATTGAACATGTTTATATTTCACATCCTCTGGAATATTTTCCGAAACTTCTGGAGAGCAAGAGGCAAGCAGAAACTGTCATGCATGTGGTGCAAACATTTTCTGCCAAATGATGTGCTGATCCAAAGTGAAGTCTAAATTCTTCACCACTTTTCGTTAAAGTAATATAATACTGTCTAGAATTCTGGACTAATTAATATTTAATTGGTCGCTAAAATAACTTGTGACTTCTGACTTAGTTTCAGGTCTACATTTATTATCAGTCTGCACAATGAATACAGAGGGACATTCAGTTAAATGACAGCAGAATTTTTATCTCTAGACACTTAAATAAAGTCAGAGGTCATCAGCATAACTGGCATAAGCAAATGATTAGTGTTACAATGAAAGTCTACAAAGTAGGTAGTAGGAATGGCATCTACATTCTGTAGACAAGGAATGACTCCACATTGGGTTTCTTATTTAGAAACTGCATTTTACTGCTCCTTGTTTGTGACAAGATCTGCAAAAAATACCAGTTCTGCTTTCTGAATGTTAAGTGGAAGATCACTCACATATATAAAGAATAGAAGTGGACCCAAAATTGAACCTTGGGGGACTCCATTTATGATTTGCAATGTGTTTGTTAAATATGATTCAAATCAGCTGTGCATAAAGCCATAAATTCCATAAAACCTAAGATATTCTAAGAGTGTGATATGATCTACACAATAAAATGGCTTGGAAAAATCAAGAAAGCTACCTAATGGCAATATTTTATTATTTAATACCTGTAATATTTGGTGGATGAATGTGTAAATAGGATTCTCAGTTGAGAAACTCTTCTAGAACCCAAACAGTGATATCTCTTGTACATTATTTCTATGTCAATGTCAGACAATTCTTGAGTACATTACTACTTCGAATATTTTGGAAAAAGGTGTTATTAAGCGAACTGGATAAATTTCTTATCACCTTTCTTGTCTAGAGGCCTCACAACTGCTGATATTAATCTGTTTGGAAAAATTCCCTGTGTCAGTGATGTATTAGACATATCACTAAGGACATTACTTATCAAGCTAGAAAAAAATTTTCAGACTTCTGCTTGAAATTCCATCAACACCATATGAGTTTTGTTTTTTTAGAATTTCTGTAATTCTATTAATTTTAGTGAAGGATGTTGTTGCTACTTCTAGTTGCTTGAAATTTTGTGAAATGACATTTTTAGTATATTCAATGGCTTCTGCAATTGAACCATTTAATCCTGCTGCTCCTTTTAGAAAGTAACAGTATTAAAAGCACTCACAATTTGTGAATTATCAATCACAATATTGTCATTTAGTTTAACTGTTATGGTTTCTTTTACACTGACTGGTTGTCCTGTTTCCTGTTTGGTAAAGTCCCATATGGTTTTAATTTTATTATCCATTTTATTAAGTTCTGTCAGGATGTGCATACTTCTTGACATTTTATTGACATTCCTGTAAATATTATAGTATGTCGGATCTGAACTTATTCTGGCCTTTATGTAAATTGCCCTCTTTCTCTTACATGAACTTTTGATTCTTTTAGTTATCCATGTCTTACTTAATATGCAAGTTTTATGGGTACAATACTGTATCATATTGTAAAAAACTATTGCTAGTGAACTAAAGTTTTGGCTGCAGTTACAGTGGCCTTCTTCTTGGTCTACTCATCTATTTTTGTTGTCCTGAGTCACTTATATTTTGTCGTACCTGCTCTACTGAGCATGACAAAATGTCATAATTTAAAAAAAAAACTTTTGATACAACTGGTTTCTCGTGGCAGAAGGAGTATGAAACTTTATTGTAACATGTTAATGTGGTGGAGGGAGTGAGGATCTGCTGTTGTTTATTGCTTCTTATAGTATGTTCCATGATTGATAATCAATGGTTAATCGGATGTGCAGTCTTGTTTTCCTTATAGTGTATATTGCTTTCAAGCTGCCAGTTACTCACACATTGTATTGTTAGTGGTGCTTGTTGGACTCTATGGTTGGTAGCCAGGAAGGGGCAATGTTAAGTTTATCTCTTTGTTCATGTTGTTGCGGTCTATCTGATCTTGCATTCTTTTAGAATATGACATGGTACCACACCCAGAAAACTCTCATGTTAACTGACTCTGGCTGTGGAAGCCTACACAATTACATGGCTTACTTGAGTTTTTAAAGACCTTTCTGGATAACTTTTTAGGATAGCTACTTTCAAATATCGACGCAATATTTACTATGGAATAAACTGAATTTGAAATTAGCATCTCTTTCTACATATACTTCATGCCATACAACCTCTTTTAATTATCTCTAAAGGCACTGAACCCTGTTCTCATTAATAAGGAGGAGTTTTCTTGACATATTTCGAAATCAATCTTCAGACAACATGCTTGACTCACCTCGCCCTTTTTTTCTTACTTTGGCCTCAGATCAAGACAGATTAAAAAGTGAGAATGTTCCTAAGCTTCTAATATAAAAAGACAGAAAATAGGTCACTGAATAGATTACAGCTAGGAAGGAAAATGGGTTTAGAGAGCTGAGGCGTATGCAGTTGAAATGCTGTGTACTCTTTGAAAGAGTTAGAGGCCCTCTGTGTTTTTCCATTAGGACAACGTCCCTTTCTCAGTCCTCCATTTGTCTACCTCATATTCATATTTTTCTGATTTGCTCTCATTACGATAAAGCCTACCTACATCTTCTACTGCTCTTTGAACTCTTAAGCCATACAACTAAATATTTCGCATCTCATTTTTGAAATAACTTTCGTCTCATCTCTTAAATTCAGAGGTTCCCTTATCTGGCTCCTTTTGCTGTAGGAACAGTCCTTCCTTTAATATACTTTTGCATAGACCACAATTCAAAATTAATGTCACAGTGATACACATTTAAAGAATCGACTCCAAACACCAGGCTTACATTGAACTTACGAATTATTAGGAATGTGTGATACACTACCATATCTGCAGTGCGCCCCAGTAATGTCGCCCCATGAGGAATAGACTTGGATATCTTTCCGGTAGCACTGAAAATTTTGACGTTGGAGACCGGCCACACTGCCATATTATCGTTAACTGTCTACTAATAATTTACCTGCCAAATGATCTATACTCATGGCAGCAATAGGATCTACATTTGACGTTATGGGAACTGGCTCATCTTCCACTAACATCTCGGTAATTATAGCCCTATGATAAAAATTTGGTCTACTTAGGGCAGTTATTGTTTTCACTCTTCCTATCGGCAAAATCTGAAATTCGCTAAGCAGCCTGTTGCTAAGCAACAGTTCACAAATGTTCTGGACCTCCGCCCATTTGCCTGCGAGTCTATGAGCTCAAATTTCCTCGTCATATAACCTTAAGGGCCGTTCATATTCGAAATTTTCCTCGAACAAAAGCTTCAAAGATAATGTCGCTTTCTTCTCTCGGCACTACCGTGCTTTCTCTTGTTGCTGCTGTTACCAATTCCATTGTTTGTTTCACGTGAGTATTTTCGTTTCTTCCCAGCTTGAATATTTAGTTTTGCATCCTATAAATTCCACACTTGCTGTCTCAATGAAGCTTTACTGTTTTCAGTGCCATCGGTGTTTGCTCTTCAAATAGTCATGCGATTACGCACATCTCCACTGCCAGACCTTTGTGTTACCTTAGAGTCTCCAGCATGCTGCTTGTGTCGGTCACACTTTCTACCGTTTCGTGCTCTCTCTGATACAGTAAGTGGCAGTTTACAGGGGTGTGTGGCACTATGTTGATACTGATCTATCTGCCAGTACTTCATCCACCTGGCAAAATTACCTGACCTTACCATCTGTGCAGTTTTAAATACGCTGCTCTCCAAAATGTGAAGTATGCCTAATTAATTGCCAACTCGAGAATTTGAATACAGCAAGCAACAGAGAGAAACTAATTCTGGTAGAAGTGAACTACACTACTGGCCATTAAAATTGCTACACCAAGAAGAAATGCAGATGATAAACGGGTATTCATTGGATAAATATATTATACTAGAACTGACATGTGATTACATTTTCATGCAGTTTGGGTGCATAGATCCTGAGAAATCAGTACCCAGAACAACCACCTCTGGCCGTAATAACGGCCCTGATACACCTGGGCATTGAGTCAAACAGAGCTTGGATGGCGTGTATAGCTGCCCATGCAGCTTCAACACGATACCACAGTTCATCAACAGTAGTGACTGGCGTATTGTGACGAGCCAGTTGTTCGGTCACCATTGACCAGACGTTTTCAATTGGTGAGAGATATGGACAATGTGCTGGCCAGGGCAGCAGTCGAACATTTTCTGTATCCAGAAAGGCCCGTACAGGACCTGCACCATGCGGTCGGGCATTATCCTGCTGAAATGTAGGGTTTCGCAGGGATCGAATGAAGGGTAGAGCCACGGGTCGTAACACGTCTGAAATGTAACGTAAACTGTTCAAAGTGACGTCAATGCGAACAAGAGGTGACCGAGACGTGTAACCAATGGCACCCCATACCATCAAGCCGGGTTATACGCCAGTATAGCGATGACGAATACACGCTTCCAATGTGCGTTCACCGAGATATCGCCAGACACGGATGCGACCATCATGATGCTGTAAACAGAACCTGGTAATAATGAATTGCTTTTTATTTTAACTAACTAAGACTAATGGATTGTAACTTACTTTTTAAGAAGTGACTGATTTATTAATGAAATATGTGTTTAATTTCCTGATAAATCAGAGTTGTGAGTTGAAATGAAACTCAAATTCCAGCTCTTGCCTTTTTAGAGTAATGCATGTACCTTCTGAGCTACTCAAGCATGACTCACAACATTATTAAGTGTTTTAACGTGCCAAAATCTCTTTGCTGCTTTTCAAGGCTCTCACAGGGTCTCCAGTTTCTTATTTTTATTTATTTATTTTACGTGATGAAGAATGGTCTAACTATAGTAGTAGTAATAAGAGATTCTAACAGTCTGAAGCTTTGTGACAGTCTGTGAATCAAGTAGAGACAGTTCAGTCAGTCAGAGAATTGCCAGTAAAAGGAAGGGGTCCATTTTTAATGCCTGATTCTCCCCAAATTTGAATTCAAGAGGAAATTTCACAACAGAGGGCATTGTGCAGTAAAGTGAAGCTTGAATACTGGAATAGAAGAGAGAGAGAAGATCCAACGGAGAGCAGCGCGCTTCGTTACAGGATCATTTAGTAATCGCGAAAGCGTTACGGAGATGATAGATAAACTCCAGTGGAAGACTCTGCAGGAGAGATGCTCAGTAGCTCGGTACGGGCTTTTGTTAAAGTTTTGAGAACATACCTTCACCGAAGAGTCCAGCAGTATATTGCTCCCTCCTACGTATATCTCGCGAAGAGACCATGAGGATAAAATCAGAGAGATTAGAGCCCACACAGAAGCATACAGACAGTCCTTCTTTCCACGAACAATACGAGACTGGAATAGAAGGGAGAACCGATAGAGGTACTCAAGGGCACCCTCCACCACACACCGTCAGGTGGCTTGCGGAGTATAGATGTAGATGTAGATGTAGATTCATCCGAAAAAATGATGATTTGCCATTCGTGCACCCAGGTTCGTCGTTGAGTACACCATCGCAGGCGCTCCTGTCTGTGATGCAGCGTCAAGGGTAACTGCAGTCATGGTCTCCGAGCTGATAGTCCATGCTGCTGCAAACGTCGTCGAACTGTTCGTGCAGATGATTGTTGTCTTGCAAACGTCCCCACCTGTTGACTCAGGGATCGAGACGTGGCTGCACGCCTGTCATCTCGACTGCTAGTGATACGAGGCCGTTGGGATCCAGCACGGCGTTCCGTATTACCCCCCTGAACCCACCGATTCCATATTCTGCTAACAGTCATTGGATCTCGATCAACGCGAGCAGCAATGTCGCCATACGATAAACCGCAATCGCGATAGGCTACAATCCGACCTTTAGCAAAGTCGGAAACGAGATGGTACGCATTTCTCTTCCTTACACGAGGCATCACAACAATGTTCCACCAGGCAACGCCGGTCAACTGCTGTTTTTGTATGAGAAATCGGTTGGAAACTTTCCTCATGTCAGCACGTTGTAGGTGTCGCCACCGGCGCCAACCTTGTGTGAATGCTCTGAAACGCTAATCATTTGCATATCACAGCATCATCTTCCTGTCGGTTAAATTTCGCGTCTGCAGCACGTCATCTTCATGGTGTAGCAATTTTAATTTGCCAGTAGTGGACATTGTGGAGGCCGAGTGTCCTCAAATTAAGTAATTGTACATTCATCATTACAGTGAAACAAATTCAAAGAGCTTGCTCAAACGCAGGTGTACTATTATGAGTGGGATAAAGATCACACACAGACCTAGTCACGTAAATGTTTTTTTTCTTTTTTTTTCTTTTTTACCGGTACAACAAGACAGTTACTCTATGTTCAGAAGATGTAATTAATGCTCTTTACCAGGCAGGACTTCTCACGTCTTGCCATCATAGTTAGGAAGGCTTGAAATACTTGATTTGATATTCTCCAAATCAACAAATTTCACCAGTTGCCAGTCGTGACCAAAGGGTAATTAGCGATGACAGTGTCACAACACTCGACTTCCGAAAAGCTTACCAGTACACTGCACTCACCCTACCTTCACACACACGACTGACGCATCGAACATTCCATAAACTCCGCTCATTATTAATAGCGTCTAAACCTCAACAGTCTTGTCAGCAGTAGAAATGTAAGAGTACGGCAGCGTCCTGAAAAGTGTTGCCTCCAAATTTTTTTAAGTGAAAAATTTTAAATTTTTAAGGGAGGTGGGAGACAACGGGATTAAAAATTGATTCTTAGATTTTTACGTTTGAAAAGCCCGTTATTCCCTGCGTACAACAGTTTTTGTCTCATATAAATATCACAATTTGCTCGTGAGTTATAATTGTTTTCGTGATACTCTGTGCGATCTGCCTTCTTTTTGGTGCCACACAGAGAATATTTTTATGTTCCTTGTACGCCATTTGCCACTTCTATTGTTTTATCGTGTCAAGGCTCCCTTCTGTTCACTATGTGAGCAAAAGTATCCGGACACCCCAAAAAACATAAATTTTTCATATTAGGTGCATTGTGCTGCCACCTACAGCCAGGCACTCCATATCAGCGACCTCAGTAGTCATTAGACATCGTGAGAGAGCAGAATGGGGCGCTCCACTGAACTCATGGACTTCGAATGTGGTCAGGTGATTGGGTGTTACTTGTGTCATACGTTTGTACGTGAGATTTCCACACTCCTAAACATCCCTAGATCCACTGTTTCCGATGTGACAGTGAAGTGGAAACGTTAAGGGACACGTACAGCACAAAAGCGTACAGGCCGACCTCGTCTATTGGCTGACAGAGACCGCCGACAGTTGAAGAGGGTCGTTATGTGTAATAGGCAGACATCTATCCAGACCATCACACAGCAATTCCAGACTGCATCAGGATCCACTGCAAGTACTATGACAGTTAGGTGGGAGGTAAGAAAACTTGGATTTCATGGTCGAGCAGCTGCTCATGAACCACACATCACGCAGGTAAATGGCAAACGACGCCTCGCTTGGTGTAAGGAGCGTAAACATTGGACGATTGAACACTGGAAAAACGTTGTGTGAAGTGACGAATCAGGCGACACAATGTGGCGATCCTATGGCAGGGTGTGGGTATGGCGAATGCCCGGTGAACGTCGTCTGCTAGTGTATGTAGTGCCAACAGTAAAATTCGGAGGCGGTGGTGTCATGGTGTGGTCGTGTTTTTCATGGAGGGGGCTTGCACCCCATATTGTTTTGCGTGGCACAATCACAGCACAGGGCTACACTGATATTTTAAGCACCTTTTTGCTTCCCGCTGTTGAAGAGCAATTCGGGAATGGCGATTACAGCACCTGTTTATAATGTACGGCCTGTGACGGAGTGGTTACAAGACAATAACATCCCTGGAATGGACTGGCCTGCGCAGAGTCCTGACCTGAATCCTATAGAACACCTTTGGGATGTTCTGGGACGCCGACTTCTTGCCAGGCCTCACCGACCGACATCGATACCTTTCCTCAGTGCAGCACTCCGTGAAGAATGGGCTTCGATTCCCCAAGAAACCTTCCAGCACCTGACTGAACGTATGCCTGCGAGGGTGGAAGCTGTCATCAAGGCTAAGGGTGGGGCAACACCATATTGAATTCCAGCATTGCCGATGGAGGGCGCCACGAACTTGTAAGTCATTTCCAGCCAAGTGTCCAGACTCTTTTGATCACATACGTAGTGTATGTACTATCAAGACCTTTCGCTCCGATCGCATTTATTATTTTTTCGAGGCTCAGGTGCTATTGTTTGTACTTAGTGAAGTTTGCTGTGAGTGTAGTAAGTGTTGATTTTCTCTTGTTTCGCACTTTTTTTTTCTTTTTAATGCCGCGAATGAAGAATTTCTTGCCTAAACTAAAATTCAGAGAAATTAAATATTTAAAGCTAAATGAGGTTAGTGGGGCAAAGGAATCAAAAAGTCAGGTGTAAATAAACTCAGTGTCTCAAGAAAGCAACTGCAATGTCTTCAAGGCGTTTCCTCATAGACAACTTGTGGAGATGAATACTCATTTGGAAATACTGTGGTAAACTTCAGCGTGCTCTGTAAC
Source organism: Schistocerca nitens (assembly GCF_023898315.1). Lineage (NCBI taxonomy): Eukaryota > Metazoa > Arthropoda > Insecta > Orthoptera > Acrididae > Schistocerca > Schistocerca nitens. Next base: position 778,716,099 of record NC_064616.1, read on the forward strand.
TTTATTTCTAAAAAATACTGTGTGTGGTGATGGTGATATATATTTGAGAGAGAATCAGTGTCTTCGAAAAGTGATTTTGTCAAAACTTACACTGAACTGGACAAAGTGTGAAGTAGTTGCTACATCAGTGACACCACAAATGGCAAATTACAAGCTGTATGAGAATAACATAACGCTAGATTATTGTGTCAGAGCAATTGGTGAAGGATGAAGGCAGGCAAACTCTTTTTTTTGGGAATTGCCTGACATTCCAAATCCACCTGCAACATTTATGACTTATAATGGAATTATTGGAACTGCTGTTGGTGAAGTCTGTATCATCTCGATGAAGAATGCAGCTGAAGGGGCACTCAAGGAAAGTTATGACAATGACAGTGATGATATTTCTGCGTGTTTTAATGGCAGCTGGCAGAAACGTGGCCAAATTTCATTAAATGGTGTTGTAATAGCTACATCATTTGTTATCGATAAGGTACCTGATGCAGAGATTCTAACAAGTACTGTATAACTTGTTGCAGTGAAACTGAGAAAGAGAATGAACTCAGCTGTAAGAAGAATTATTGTGGTCCAAGTGGTGGGATGGATGTAGCAGGAGTTCTCAAAATTTTTAATCGTTTAGTGGCAAATAGAGGTGTTAGATACACACAGTATTTAGGGGATGGCGACAATAAGGCTTATGAACCGATATGTGCAAAAGAACCCTGTGGTTCTATTAGCAAAATTTCCAGATTAGAGTGCAGTGGACATGTACAGAGGAGAATGGGATCCAGGTTGAGAAGATTATTAAAAGAAAAGTCAAAAGTAATACCAGAAAATGGTATGAAGATAGATGGCAAAGGTCGCCTGACAAATGTTGAAATAGATCGATTACAGAAGTATAATGAATTCGCCATAAGAAGAGGTGCTGGGACAGAGAAAATATGAAGATAGCTGTATGGGCAATCTTTTTCCATAAGCTTTCCACAAATGAAAATCCACAGGATTTTCTTTGCTCAATGATCCTGACACTTGGTGCAAGTGCAGGAAAAGTATAACATACAACCACAATCATTCTTTACCTGCTGCAGTAACAAATGAAATTAAATATATATTTAGAGGTATTTGTAGAGATTTTTGTTGAAGAAATGTCTTTATGGGAAAACACAGATTTTAAATAAATGTGTAAATTCTGTCTTTTGTTCCCGGTTACCAAAAACTGTATTTGTTCAGATTATAACCCTGAAATATGCTGTTTATGAGGCTTCAGTGATGTTGTAACATGAAAACTGGATGTTTTGGAAGCATTGGGCATAAAATTTACTGAAAATATTGCAGAATCCTTGGTACAGATAGATAAAGATGGAATCTGTAGAGCAGATATTGCTAATTTAAAATGCACAAAAGAAGCAAGACAGAAAAGAAGAGGAACCAAGTGAAGAAAAAAGGATCAGTAAGATTCAGGTGACGCTCAATACGGGACATGAAAATTCACAGCAATTCTCATAATCAACTATTCTAAAATTGCAGTATTAAACTTTAAATTGATTTTTCTCAAAACTGGGTTTTATGACTTTAGGTACCATTACATTCTGAACTAAGGAGCTTAGAAATATAAAATTTGTTAATTTGTGCTTAGGATGGAATAAGTAATTACAAGTAAACTGAGAACCATCAACCCAACAGAAACTGTTTTGTGATCAGTAATGTATAAAAAAGTGAAATTTTATTAGTGAAAGTTTTAAAAAATTTGTCTGAAATCCGTAAGGGGCATTTTGTTCACTTTACTTTTAAATGCATGCATATATATTATGCACATTCATGAAAAATTTTAGTGTTCTAACACTAACAGTTCTTTTGAAAAATGTACACTTGACAGCAAAAAAAGTGGGTCGCTGCCGAATACAACCAACATAACGTAGCTGTGTTGCAGGTCCTCTAAACGTCAAAACCCCGTGGGGTACAGTCGTTTGACTACACACAATGGGTACCGCAAGAGACTACTAAGAGACCAAAGGTCTTTATGACAGTCAGTCTAAGCATCAACTAATATCGTCATACTAAACATATTAGAAAACACGTTCTTAGCGATGAGACACCCCATAACACTCATAAACTAACCTTAATTACAACAAGTGACATTCCAAAAGTTCTGAGAAAACGGATTATTTTACATATATCGTACAGTAATCCTTAGTCAAAATTAAATACTTGAGACAATATACGGAGTTACAAAGCAATTGGAAAAAGTTTTTCGCTCTGTCAAAGGTTTTCCATCCACGTGCTGAAGGTCGCTCAACGGCGATTGGCTCTGGAAACTGGATATTGGACGAACCAGCAGAAAAACGCGATTAACGGCAACAAGCACTCTAAGGAAATCTCAACATTAACAGCGAATCACCAGTAATATTGTTCTCGTAACACATCAACAGCTACGTGTACACAAATTTGAACTTTAAATGACATGACCAAAGTCGTCGTTCTGAACCTGGATTCAAACCCAGCACCCATAGCCATTGCTAACTAAGCTAAGCTTTGTTTGTGCCTTATTGAGACCGGATCACTAGGCATAAAGAGACGTGAAGTATAGACGTTTGCACCAATATCAGTTATCAATTCAGATCCTGAAAATAAATGACGAAAATGTTTGTACTGAACTGAGAATCCTGTCATAACAGTTACCATCCTGGGAACTACCCCCAAAGACGTTCAATATGGTGTCATTCACAGGGAACAAGGTATGCTCATGTTTAAAATTGAAATGCCATCATATAAACCTTGTGACAGGGATGCGAACCCAGCACCTAATCGGATGGTTAACGAAGTACAGTCATGCTCAAAAGTATCCGAACGACCTGGATTGCATTTCGCCTGATTCCCATGCAACACACATAACGCAGCTGTCTAGCAGGTCCTCTAATCGCTCCTTGATACAGTCGTTTGACTATTGAAAATGGTTCCAACAAGTCACCACTAGAAAACACTGCTCTGTATCGCAAAAACTCTAGAAGTAAAGTAATACCACGATACTACAAACATCAGGGAACACCTCATGACAGATAAGACTGTCCTTAAGGCTTGTAAGCTCGCATTTATTGCAATAACTGACATACCTGAAATGTTAGCACTTTCATTATTACGTCAAATAGGTAAAGCACGTAGTAAGTTCGTCGTATTCATGATTTCCTCTTCAAAGTAACATACCATACTTGTTATTTAACACAAAATGTCATTAAAAATTTACGTTAATCACGAGCAGCTAGTTGAGAATATGTATGAACTTCAAATGACACGACGAACCGACTCGTTCTGCATATGGATTCAAACCCAGGTCATGCAAACTAAGATTTCGTGACTGACGGAAATTAAGAGTCATTCCTGACTAGGCATAAAGAGAGTGATATACCTCGATTTTAGACAGTATCAGTTAACAAGTATCAACATTAAATTACATAACGTAAACATTTTTAACGGACGCGAATTCCTACCCAGCATCTATTGTCCCTGTTAACGAACTACGAGAGATGTTAAATACTGCTTCTTCACAAGTAACTTACTTGAAATGCAGTGAGGTAAAGCTTTGTGTTGGACAGGGATTCGAACACGGAGCTTAATCAGACTGTTATCGAAGCACAATCAACTTTGACATATCGGATTTTCTCGGCAGTAGCTAGATGTATTAACTGAAATGACGAGACTAAACATTAATTTTTTCCTTCCCAGGACTCCAACCCGGCACATATCGCTGTTATATTCTAGAGAAAAGGAACGTTAAGCATGGGTTTGTTACACCAGCAGCGACATGTGAGCTTGTTTGAACTAGAAATAATATGACGAAGTGTTCAGTGCTGACTGAGAATCGAACCCCAAACATATCGTTGTTGACTACACACAAAGAGACGACACTTACCGAATTTTTCTCCACCAGCAGCTCGTAATAACATCCTTGAACTTACAGTGATCTCGCAAATAGTTCTGTGTCTCACTGGGAGTCAAAAACGTCAGATATCGTTAGTGTTGACAACGAATGAAAATGCTTTAAAAATAAAAATTATTATCCACCAGCATATAGGTGTTCTCATGCTAGAGCTTGATAATACATAGTGAAAAGTTTAGTGCTGGGCCAGGATTCCAACCCATTCATGCGCAATATGTGGAGATGTTGAGGAATCTGCAGTTTTGAACAAACAACAAGTTGTAGTCGAGCTTTATTGTTACGAAGGGCGGTCTGAGTTGCATTCCCAGTTCAGAACCAGTTTTATCGACATACAGAAGCTCAAATAAAAGACAGAATAAGTGTCCTGTAACCATACACAGGGTTTGTTTCGGCACTAGAAATAAATAACTAGTATAAGAAAGGTTACTGGTGATAAATTTTCTGGATTATAACAGCTTTCTCTTGAGCTTACCAGAGGTAAAGTAAATCTGTTTGTGCATCTTAAAAGTAAATGCCTGAACCCACGCATTCCACTTGTGATAGTTCGTTCCAACAGATCTTTGTGGCCACATTTCCCAGCCCCAGGAGTCTGCTGTAATGGATGATGTGCTTAGTTTACTAAACTAGTCACCGTGGAAAAAAACGCAAATCTATTAAATGGTTAAGTAGAAGCAAGCTTCTGACGTGGAGATTATGCTATTCTCATGTCAGCAGGATGTAAAGACTCTTCTAGGCGTCATAGCCTCGATTTTAAGCCATTTTGAAATTTTCACTAATTCAGGAAATTTCTTAGTTCCAGAAAATCCACTGTGAAGTTACCGGATAATTCGATTAGCACCGTCATTATTGCTATCATTTTCTTCATACCGCTGCTGGAACACATGTGCTTGAAGATCATTTAAGTCCTTTTCGTCATTATAGAAGTAGTTGCCCAAGAACAAGTTCTTTTCCTGTCTACGGAATCCTTTTCATGTTAATATCAAACATCAGCAATTACTCGTAGAGCACATTAAAACTAAAGTAATTGATGAAGACGTTACTTGATAACGAAAACGTGCTGCCTTTCTTCATTTACTTGCGCCTAGAAATGGCTGTCGAATACTGCCAAACCAAAAGCCAAGGGATCTTACTGCCTTCCAATATACGTCGCTGTCGGTTCTTCCATGATTTGGTCGACGTGACCTGTTTCAAGTTGTGTATGACACAGAATGTTTTAGAAAATCAATTGTTTTCCTCTGTAATAAACAGAAAGATTTTCATACTAAGCTATCCAAGTCCAAAATTTTCGCAATATTAGTTCAAATTTAATATTCGCTTCCATAATGTAAGGAAAATATTTCACAGTTGCAAAACCCGCATCCGACTCACTGTCCTTACACTTATTCGCTGGCCATAAATTCTAGCTCAAAGTCACGCCAGTTTAAGTAACCTAATGTAGCGAAGACTGTTTGCCAGTGCTCTTTCTCACCGGAAAATATGCATTTCACTCATTGGGCTCCATAAGTACACTGTAATAGTAATTTCTGTGTGTATGCAAAGCATACGGATTGTAGAATTTAGTGGTGCTCTCTCTTCCACTTCTGTGTAGAATATGCCTGCCCTAAACGGGCCCGTTATCACTACAGGCCCTGGGCTGTGCAACATCATATTGACAACAGTAATGTGCTTATACTGACAACCTCATTGTTCGTTTTACCCGATTTTGTAATCATTTAAGTAAACAACATGACGTTGTCAGTAATCTTTTTGCCTTCGAACCAGCGAAATGCGGCAGAGTACGGCTGGTAAACGATTTACAAACCACGATTTAGTGCCGTTAACACGATTTCTTTAAACATTGGCGTAGCTGAAGGAATTTAGTTTCTTCTTAAATCGTCTTATGCAGCAACGTTCACAGATATCTCAAATAGGAAAAGCTCTTTATCCAGGTACGAAGGTTGTAAAACAAACTTCCCACAGTTTGTGTCAGTTTGATCTTTTCGTCTGATAGCACTGCGTAAGTATTTGTGTAAGAGGTATTAAAGTAGTGTTCCTGTAGCTGTGGGAATCATTGTGAGAAAACGAGTTTCACACCAATGGGTAAAGTTCTGATAAATATTCAAAATGATTATCAACCTAAGTCTGCGTTCATCCACAAACAGAGGCGTAATTGTAATATTGAAGCTAGACTAGGTATCCTTGTCTTTCTTGAGTGGGCATTGGAAGGCGTTTACACACACGTATACGAGGGTAATCCCAAAGGTAAGGTCTGCTAAGGGACACGCAAGTGCCAACGCAGGCACGAACGAGAGATCCTTAATTTTAATGGCAAGCAGAAATCACAGTGTTGGCTGCATGGTGGCAAGGTGATAAAGAGCAGCACTATGGATACGAAGGTCTCAGGTTCGATCCCTCACCAGTCCCACGATTTTTATGTGCCGTTTTACACATATATCCCCTGGGGCAGTGTTTGTTGATGTGAAAAATGCCGAGTTGCACCTCGGTCCGAAAGCCACGTAAAACTGTAGGTTCCCCTATTAACTGGCTAGGTAAGTCAACTCATAGGTCGGATGAAAGCAACAGCATACCACCTCCAAGAAGTCCGTGCCTATTAAAGCACTGTGGTGTTCAAACCACTCTTGCGACTGATGACTGCTTTAATTTCTATGGGTTCCAAAACTAATGATCTTCGGGTTATTAACATTTTTGTGTTTTCATGCTGTAGCTTTGATACCAGTAAACGTAAGTAACCGGCCGAGCACTGTCACCGCTCGAGTTGTCAAGGTGGTAGACGACGATGATGTCGACCCCAGTTACAATCTTGGTCATGGCTATGTTCCAGTCGAATACCTCTATGGGCCTTTCTGCGTATTTCAAGATATACTTTTATACACTTGGTACGCTTCCAAATTGATATCTGATAAAGCTGTATTTAGCAACATGAATCAGATATGTTTTGCGTGCAATATATCGGACAACACGTCAGTGCAGCGAGATTTCGTTTATGTGTTGCGCATGGTGCAAGAAATATTTGTGTTTTGCTTGCTTCTGTGATAGGTTTCACCCCACTGAATGCGAGCAAGATCACGAATAGACTGTCAATAACTGCAATTACGCAATAACACACTTAAAAGTTGTATTTTAGCATTATGTATCCCGATGAAAATAACTGTAAACAGGTTATATGCCTACTTGCTTATTATCGCGCTTCTCGATGCTTTCCTCAAAAAATTAAAATAAAAATAAAAAGAGAGAGAGAGAGAGACAGAAAGAGAAAACAGAAATGTATATCAAATATCAGCTCAATGACGCCATGTTCGTCTCGTGAGGTAAAGCAAGGATAGTTGATAGGTAATATCTCGTTGTACTAGCGATATGTATGGGTACAGGGTTCTTTGTTTTCTCTCTGCAAAGAACTAGAACAGAATTCAGTAACAAAGTGGTAAGAACACCTACTCGGTGCGCCAATTAAACACTCAGCCACTCTTGATTATTTTGTTAATCGTCTGTAATGCAGTAAACATCCTTGATTATTGATTTGTAATTACTACCATTGTTATTGTTATTCGTCACCCCACAACAGCTTTCCTATCGCTCATTGCCGCCGATGCACGTAACGAATGGATCAGGATGAATGGAATGTGGGATGTTTCATGACGTAGAATATACACATTTATCTCGGCGTCTTGTGTCAGGGTAATATGAAAATCTCAATAAGAAAAGACGACAATAACACCCAACTATTTCTGTCCACTTAACACCATGACGACAGACAAATTGGCATCTCACTGTATTTTGATTATAATTCGTTAGCCTTTTTGCGACATCATTTTAATACCTCGTGGGAGCAGGCATAATATTTTGCTTTTTGAACACCGAAAAATAACACACAAAGATAGTAGATGGAAGGATACAAAGAAAAAATCAGACTCATGGGTGTGGATCCAGTTCATCATAAGAAGACTAAACAAGACGGAAACATTACGGAAGGAATGAATACGGCCGGCCGAAGTGGCCGTGCGGTTAAAGGCGCTGCAGTCTGGAACCGCAAGACCGCTACGGTCGCAGGTTCGAATCCTGCCTTGGGCATGGTTGTTTGTGATGTCCTTAGGTTAGTTAGGTTTAACTAGTTCTAAGTTCTAGGGGACTAATGACCTCAGCAGTTGAGTCCCATAGTGCTCAGAGCCATTTGAACCATTTTTTTGAATGAATACGCTGGTTAGTATACATTATTTGTATAGATCTGAAGATGAAAAAGCGCAGATCTGCACAGTACCCGCATCTTCACTTTAGTTTCTGTCTTAATGGGCATAACTTTTAGTTTCTTCTCTTCTGAATTTTCAAAAGAATTGATTATTACGTGGTACAGAATAATTAGTTATCTGTGTTTCTTACAGCTTCCATTCGCGCCAACATTTTTCTACATTCTCGTGCAATTCATGAAATTCTACTTGTATGATCACAAGTCTGCACATAGATGCAATCGATTTCGAGGTGCAAAGTGTTTGTTATCTTACTTTTCGTGACAGGTTGGCAAAGTTGATTTCCAAAGACTTTTTATTGTACTGAAATAATCTTTTGTAACGAAGGTACAAGGTAAGTGTTTTATTCGTATATATTTTGTGGGAAACTGTAATCGTGATGGAAGATTACACACCTGAATGTTTGACACAGCTGGTAGGAGAAAACGCTGCATATTAGCCAAACCACGCGCCTCCTCTCCGTATCCTCCTATGACACGAGCACAGGATTCTCCTCCTATAACGCTACAGAGCTGTTCCTAGCACAGCTGAGAATTGGCAACATCGTCACAAACATTTGGCAACACTGTGACAGTGCAATCACTTCCGCATATGGTACTGAACTGACTCGCTAAATTCACTTGATATTCCCTTTCCATTTGATTGACTCGTGGTATATAATCCTCACGTAAACTAAGACACTGAGACAGAAATTTCAATATTTTGGCTAAAGAAATGCTATTCTTCACATACGTGACAACTTTTATTATCTTTCACGATGCGTTATGAGGCTGAGCGACCAATACCATGGCGAGAGTGGCGTGCTGGCAGCAGTGTGTCCGTAGCCACGTGGTACCGCCCGTGTCTCGTGTTCCAACGGTTAAGAAAATCGTCAGTTCTAACCGTGGTAGGGGCAGAGCGTGCGAGCTTTTTTTGTGTATTATTTCATGGAGCTGCGAATTCCCAGAAAAAATTCTGTAACAAAATCACAAGAAAACCTTTACACATCAAATCCGCTTGGCAGCTCGATTCTGTAAGTTGTGTTAATGGTCGTAGATCTCGGCTTTCTGACTGCCAAGCTGCTATACAATACAAGAGTCTCTGAAGAAATTCGAATCGACCGTCAACGATACGAAATTCAATAATGTTCTTCACTTAAGACTCCCATGCCAGGGTGATAAGTATGAAGGACATAAATTGATTAGCAAATCGCAAGAAAATACTTTCAGCTCATAGTGCAATCGTGGTAAACTTACAATGCTGCACAACAGGTAACGCCTCTTTCCGCTGCTGACAAGCAAATTTTGGGTTTCTAGGAATACGTAACTTTATTTATGAAATGCCACGTTTGCATACCTGTTGAGTATGACACAGCATACCATTTAAACACAGACACAATCGAAATCTAAGTGAATAGAGTTTTACTAATTCGTGCAGTTAGATGCACGCTTGTGTATAGATACTCAGTTTTGTTAAAACAGACTTTCGTCGTAAGATTATCGTGGGTAGTTTTATTTCATTTCTTACAATACAGTGCACAGTTTTCGTAAGGTTTCTTTTAGTGTTGATAAAACAATGCTAAACATGAGACAGAAATTAATCATCAACGATATATGCGAATTCTCTGATGTTATCTATAACAGTCTGACAATACACATGCAGTTTATTGATTACATGCATGTAGAAAACTTGTTCTGAGTTAAAGCTGTCAAACAAAGTTTGAAGAAGAATAAAATGCCACTACCAGACGACAGCTAATGTAGAAAATACTTTTCTGACTATTTTGGCACGATGCGCTCTCCCCATACATAATACAAAAGCTTCGAGCGCATCTGCTGCCTGGCCGTCTATTAAACCTGGAAAGAACAAAATGACGCAGAAGTTAGCCTTTTTTCCACATGCGACTATTTTGGGTTGAGAACTGAAGAGAATTATGTTCAAAGTTCCATTAAATTGATAACTTCAGTAGACAGCAGAATTGCGTTTTAAAAAAATGTAGTAGCGAATGTAATAGAACACGCGACGTCTTATCAACAGTGCGCGATGCTTACCGTTACACTACTAGCTGTGACGTAGCTATAGTACCTCATGAAGTGAACAACAGTTCCTCCAGAACTTCGGCATTCCACAGTGCTGTGAGATAATGTATATGGCCGGATCTAGACTTCTGAGAGACAGACAGTTACAGCATTTCTTTCGCACTGCACGATGGTTTCAACAAACAGTTAGCGCAATAGAGTAGCTCAAATGGAAAGGAACACTTCTTATTTAAATTTCTGCATCCTTCACTGTTGGCAGTTCTGTGTAGGTGGCAGTTAGGGTATTTTATTTCGGTGATTACAAAATAGAGTCGAATGTATGCACTGGGTAGCCAAGGCAGCTAGTTCATGGCGATTCAGTCAACCAAGTAAATGAATGTACTGAACACCCTGCAAACCACTACAGGGAGCCTGTGTGTCAGAATTCCATTTTGTGTGCCGCAACGGTGTTATGGTAGAGAAATGAGTGGTAGAGAGAGGGTTTGGTGGTCTGTTGGACTGATGATAGTTTCATATGATGTTGGTGTCGGTTCGATTCCAACTTCTGCCGATGTTTTTTGATAGGGACGGACAGTTTCTGTTCTCTTCTGGCTACGCCAAGTGAAGAACGTATAATGGCATTGTGGTCTGAAAATCACATTAAACATGATATTCCTTCTCTACCAAGTAGACGTTAGGTGGAACCACAATGAAGTAAGGGGTGGCGACATGTAGAAACTTTATCACCAGTAACCTTTCTTATACTAGTTATTTACGTAGTTCTAGTGACGATACAAACCCTGTGTATTGTCACAGGACACTTATTCCATCTTTTATTTGAGCTTCCGTATGTCGATAAAATTGGTTCTGAACTGGGAATGCAACTCAGACCGCCCTTAACGCGGAATTTGATCCCTTCGTGACAATACAGCTCAACTACAACTTGTTGTTTGTTCAAAACTGCAGATTCCTCAACATCTCCACATATTGCGCATGAATGGGTTGGAATCCTGGCCCAGCACTAAACTTTTCACTATGTATTATCAAGCTCTAGCATGAGAACACCTATATGCTGGTGGATAATAATTTTTATTTTTAAAGCATTTTCATTCGTTGTCAACACTAACGATATCTGACGTTTTTGACTCCCAGTGAGACACAGAACTATTTGCGAGATCACTGTAAGTTCAAGGATGTTATTACGAGCTGCTGGTGGAGAAAAATTCGGTAAGTGTCGTCTCTTTGTGTGTAGTCAACAACGATATGTTTGGGGTTCGATTCTCAGTCAGCACTGAACACTTCGTCATATTATTTCTAGTTCAAACATGCTCACATGTCGCTGCTGGTGTAACAAACCCATGCTTAACGTTCCTTTTCTCTAGAATATAACAGCGATATGTGCCGGGTTGGAGTCCTGGGAAGGAAAAAATTAATGTTTAGTCTCGTCATTTCAATTAATACATCTAGCTACTGCCGAGAAAATCCGATATGTCAAAGTTGATTGTGCTTCGATAACAGTCCGATTAGGTTCCAGGTTCGAATCCCTGTCCAACACAAAGCTTTACCTCACTGCATTTCAAGTACGTTACTTGTGAAGTAGCAATATTTAACATCTCTCATAGTTCGTTAACAGGGACAATAGATGCTGGGTAGGAATTCGCGTCCGTTAAAAATGTTACGTTATGTAATTTACAGTTGATATTTGCTAACTGATACTGTCTAAAATCTTTATGCCTAGTCAGGAATGACTGTTAATTTCCGTTAGCCACGAAATCCTAGCCTGCATGATTGGTTCAAATGGCTCTGAGCACTACGGGGCTCAACATCTGAGATCATCAGTCCCCTAGAACTACTTAAACCTAACTAACCTAAGGACATCACACACATCCATGCCAGAGGCAGGATTCGAACCTGCGACCGTAGCAGTCACAAGGTTCCGGACTGCAGTGCCTAGAGTCCGCAGCTCGTGGTCGTGCGGTAGCGTTCTCGCTTCCCACGCCCGGGTTCGCGGGTTCGATTCCCGGCGGGGTCAGGGATTTTCTCTGCCTCGTGATGACTGGGTGTTGTGTGATGTCCTTAGGTTAGTTAGGTTTAAATAGTTCTGAGTTCTAGGGGACTGATGACCTTAGATGTTAAGTCCCATAGTGCTCAGAGCCATTTTTTGCAGTGCCTAGAACCGCACGGCCACCGCGGCCTAGCCTGCATGACCTGCGTTTGAATGCATATGCAGTACGAGGCGGTTCGTTGTGTCATTTCAATTTCATACATATTCTCAACTAGCTGCTCGTGATTAACGTAAATTTTTAATGACATTTTGTGTTAAATAACAAGTATGGTATGTTACTTTGAAGATTAAATCATGAATACGACGAACTTATTACGTGCATTACATATTTGACGTAATAATGAAAGTGCTAACATTTCAGGTATGTCATTTATTGCAATAAATGTGAGCTTACAAGCCTTAAGGACAGTCTTATCTGTGATGAGGTGTTCTCTGATATTTGTAGTATCGTGGTATTACTTTACATCTTGAGTTATTGCGATACAGTGTTTTCTAGTGGTGATTTGTTGGAATCATTTTTTTCAATAGTCAAACGACTGTACCAAGGAGCGATTAGAGGACCTGCTAGACAGCTGCGTTATGTAGGTCGCATGGGAATCATGTGAAATGCAATTCAGGTCGTTCGGATACTTTTGAGCACGACTGTACATAAAATCAGAAGTTAAATATCAAATGTTTTCACCAATAGCGAAATGCTGGAACCTTAATTGCCGATAGAATTGTTTTTGCCGGACTGGGATTCGAACCCAGCATCTAGCACCGTCGTTTACTAGCCAGGAACAGACGATGAATAGCTACTGTTGGTTCACCAGTAGCGAGATGGGCGCATGTTTAACTAGACATCAGGCGACGAAAAGTTCTGTGCTGAATGCAATTCAAACCCCGCACACGTGGTCATGAAGAAACGTTAACTATCAAATTCTTTTCCAATAATAGCTAGGTATGGCATGTTTGTACTTTCAATGATGTGATGGAAAATACTCTGCTGGCTAGAAGTTGAATCCACAACATGTCGTCGTTGGTGATCACATCGAACACAACGTCAAACTCAAATCCGTTTTCACCAGTAGGATGGAGAGGAATGTTTGAACTTGAAAAGATGTAAGGAAACGTTTGATCTTGTAATGTTGTGATAAAAAGCTCATCATGTGGCTGTGAGTTGAAACGAACACGTTACAGCTGACAACGCACGAAGAGACGTTGAAAATGCAACTATTCTTCAGCAGTAGTTCGGAGTGCACATGCTAGGGCTTGAAATGAAGTAATGAATATTTTGTGCTGATCAGGATTCGAAACCAGATAGGTCCCTTTCGAGGACGCCTAGAAGAGTTTACAATCTTCGGGAACACAGTGAAATCGAATTCTAATCCCAGTCCAGCACCACAATTTTCAACGTCTCAGTTTCAAATAAAGTAAGAGCCTTGTGAACTTACATGGCCATTGGTTCATTAAATGAAATACGTTTTCTAGTTTACGATGGCTTGCTGGTGACAGAGTCTCTACCTTAAGGGGTTTCTCCATCTGTCACAGCTCAAACGAATGCCCGGTCGGCAGCGAAGGGATGTTATCTTTACTGCGGATATTGAACTACGGAGCTTACTGGCGTTCTGCACTTGGCGTTACTAGGGGTGAAAGAGAGCTACTTGTGTGTGTTAAAAATCTACGCCTGACGTGAGATGTGAACCTACACGTTTTTCACATCAATACAAGATTAATCCACCAGACCACAGAACCCCCTGCCAAGCACATTATGAATTGCAGAGTATTCATTTAGATGTAGATGCAGATGTCAAGGGACGCGTAACAGAAAGGAGGGCGGTATCTGGGAGTGGATAGAAGTGCAGAAGTGCAAAATATAAGCGTCAAATGCTTGCAAAGTATTGCTTACTTAGATATGTGCCACAGTTCGTTTTATCTTAGGACCGAGAGATAAGGAAGGACTGTTCTCAGAACGAAGAATGGGTTATAGGGAAGGGGAGATCAAAGAATACGGTTTCATAGGTGGTGAGAGGAATGATAGAGAGTAAAGACAGCAGCAATTAAAAGAGAAAATGTAGCGTCATAGGAAACCGCTAGATTTGTTTACAAAGTTTTGGGGGAGTGTAATAGAAGGGCACTTGCGGCGATAGTGTCAGAGAGAGAGAGAGTCTGAGAGAGAATAGAAGAGATATTAACATCGAGTAAACATAAATGTTCGCCCGCATCTCGTGGTCGTGCGGTAGCGTTCTCGCTTCCCACGCCCGGGTTCCCGGGTTCGATTCCCGCGGGGTCAGGGATTTTCTCTGCCTCGTGATGGCTGGGTGTTGTGTGATGTCCTTAGGTTAGTTAGGTTTAAGTAGTTCTAAGTTCTAGGGGACTGATGACCATAGATGTTAAGTCCCATAGTGCTCAGAGCCATTTGAACCATAAATGTTCAAATGTGTGTAAAATCTTATGGGACTTAACCGCTAAGGTCATCAGTCCCTAATCTTACACACTACTTAACCTAAATTATCTTAAGGACAAACATACACACCCATGCCCGAGGGAGGTCTCGAACCTCCGCCGGGACCAGCCTAACAGTCCATGCCTGCAGTGCCTCAGACCGCTCGGCTAATCCCGTGCGGCGAGTAAACATAATATGAAACTGTTGGCGTATGGTGTGGAGGACAGGAGGGTGTATTCATGGATGGAGGGGAAGAGGGAGACGTATTTGAAATAACAAAAACTACTGTGACAGAATCCATCTACGCTGATTAGTTTGTAAATATGTAGACAGGGTATAAATGAAATCAAAATAGAATACTTAACAAACTGTATATTCAAAAGAAACCCACTTGAATTAAAAGTGCAACTCAAAGGAAAGCTAACCCATATTGTATCTTTTCTGTTGCCACGCGATCTTCCACTAGCTCCCAATGAGGAAAAATGACGAAAACGAAGACATAACAAAACATTTTAAGAACTCTAATACTTTATCCAGAATCCTTCATTATTTTGTACTTGTATCACGCGTCTTGGCATAGAATGTATAAGCCGTCGGACGTAACAGCCTGAAGAAGCAACTTCCTCCCAGGCTTCCAGGACGCAGTCCCAAAGAGCGTCCGCAGTAGTTGGTTGGTTTCGTGGCCAGTTCTCTGTTAATGTTCTGGCGACCTCAGCCCACATGTTTTCCATGGAGGTCATATTAGCCGCCCGTGGCGGCCATTCCATGACGTTGACGCCAATCGTGGAGAGCCGCTGCTGAACAAATGCAGACTTGTGAATGGGAGAATGGTCCTCTTCCAATGTGACGTCCCCTTCCGCGTACAGCATTCGCAGTGACGGAAGCATCACATTTTCCAATATGTGGGCATACTGAGCACTGTCCAGAGTTCCTTCTATCCTGTGAAGAATTCCCGCCCCTCTCGCAGAATTATAACCCCAGCAGGTAACAAATAGCGGGCCACTTCTTCTCGTCGTGGTTACATATTCGCGTCGATGGCGAGTCCCTTGCGGCCTGTAAACGATTCGTGGACCGTCGTTATTGGTGGAAAACACCTTCTCATCAGTGAAAATGACGTTGTCCCACGACGCCCTCAGATGGAGCTCCGCAAATGCTAGCCGGTATAAAACGTTGTCTTCTCTGAGCTCTTGTTTCACGGCGGATCGTCGTGCATGCAGTCCAGCGTCCCTCAGCCTTCGGCGAATCGTGTCACTGGATCCGGGGAAGTTGGTCTCCCGCCGCAACTGCTTCGCGTTCAGAAATGGATTTTCTCTGCTCCTAGACACTAGGTCCCTGTCTTCCTGCTGTGAGATCACTCTCTTCCTGCCTGAGCCAGGAACCCTGTTGGTGGTGCCTCTTTCAAGGCAGATCCTCCACCATCTCGTTGCAGTGGTATGTGGTACGCCATACCGTCTTCCAGCTTCTCTGATGGAACATCCTCCTTCCTCAATGAGAGCGACGACTCTACCTTGGCCGGCCGGAGTGGCCGAGCGGGTCTAGGCGCTTCAGTCTGGAACCGCGCGACCGCTACGGTCGCAGGTCGAATCCAGCCTCGCGCATGGATGTGTGTGATGTCCTTAGGTTAGTTAGGTTTAAGTAGTTCTAAGTTCTAGGGGACTGATGACCTCAGATGTTAAGTCCCATAGTGCTCAGAGCCATTTGAACCATTTTTTGACTCTACCTCTAATAGACTTCTCCCAGTGAGCCATTACGGCAGACAGCCTGATGTGTATTTCTGCTTGCCGCTCTTATACTGATTCCAGGAGAGGAGGTAAACATATTTACGTCAAATGGAGCGGCAGAGGCAGAGGCATGCGGCGCAGCCGTTCTGGCTCCTCCCGGGCTGTTGGCCCACCAACGCCGCCGCCAGCTCGCTCACTTGCGTCTCGCCTCGGCCGGCCTGGCTGGCCCGTAGCTCGCGAGCCGCGGGTAAAACAGACCCGGGCCGCATGGCGACGATCACTCCTTGAAGGATCAAAAGTTATACCTAACCTACCCAAGTCTGTAGTACAAACTAACGCAGCTACAGCTATTATGCTATTCATGTGCAGGCACACCTACAGTTGACGATTTATTCAAATATTTGACGAACAATACTTTCAAAAATACATTAATTTTAAACATAGCTACTGCAAAATATTTCACCTAGCTAGCAATAGCATGACGCAGGAAACTATACTTTCTTGTAAGCGCTGTGCATTAGATGTAGCCTTAAGAAAACCTGTATTCAACCTCGACAACTAAGCGGAATGTAAAATTAAACAGGTTTGGCGACAGCTTCTCCAAATAATAGTATATACTTAGTATATAATACACGTTTTGTGCACTTATAACATGTACTCAGTGTCTCTGAAACAACACGTGCTGCACGACGGAAATTACTTTCTGCTGAGGCACTTCATTTACATCTAAATGATACACGACTACTAGAGAACATTGCTCTTTACCGTAGTCAATCCACTTGTAAATTAACATCATGATATGGCAGATATTAGGCAACACGTTACTAGGGATGAGTAAGGCCTCAAGGTTTGCAACTAAACATGCTACTCCTAGCTACTACTGAATATGAAGTTGATTATTAACGTGTCTTCATAACCATGTGTGCGGCGTTCGACTCTCAGTCAGCATAAACGTTTTCGTCACCTTATTTCTAGTTAAACGTGTGCACGTCTCGCTGATGGTGGACCAACATTGGACATATCTCGTCTGTTCCTGGTTAGACAACGACGGCGGTAGGTGCCGGGTTCGAATCCCGATCAGGCAATGCAACTTCAGTCGTCATTTAAGGTTCCAATCCCACTACTGGTGACAAACTGTGATATCTACATTCTGATTTTTACGTATTTATCCAACAATCCGATTAGGTGCTGGGTTCGCATCCTTGTACCCAGCATTACATGATGGCATTTCAATTTTAAACATGTGCATCCTTTATTCCTTGACAATGCAACACTATACAACGTCTTTCGAGGTTGATTACCAAGAAGGTAATTGTCATGTTATGGTTCCTGCTTTCGTACGAACATTATCGTCATTTACGTTCAAGTTGAGAATTGATAACTGATACTGGTGCAAACGTCAATATTTGACGTCTATTTCTGCCTAGTGATCGAGTCTCGATAAGGCACAAAGCTTTCCTTGGTTAACTATGGCTTTACGTTCCGGGTCTGCATCCGGATCCAGAACGAAGACTTTGGTCATGTCATTTAAAGTACAACTTCGTGTACAAGTAACTGTTGATGAGTAATGTGAACAATGATATTACTTGTGATTCGGTGTTAATGTTGGGATTTCCGTAGAGTGGTTGCCGCCGTTAATCACGTTTTCTTTTAACTGCTTAGTATTACATAAAGTTGACGCGAAACCACTCCCCGTTGAACGTTGAACGACGTTCAGCATGTGTTGGGTAAACCTTTAAGACAGCAAAGAACTTGTTTGCAATTGCCATACAACTTTATAAATCCATATACTGTCTCAAATATTTAATTGTGCCTAAGGATTACTGAACGATTTATGTGACAAAACTAGTTGTCCCATAACATTTGAAATGTCATTTATTGTAATTAAGTTTAGTTTACAAACGTTAAGGACTGTCTGATCTCTTCTGTACTATCGTGGTGTTACTTTACATCTGGACGGACTGTCATAAAGACTGGTGTTCTCTAGTAGTCTCTAGCGGTACCCATTGTGTATCTTACAACGACTGTACTGTGGAGGGTTGCGACTATGTGCAACACAGATATGCTATGTTGGTTGCATACATTCAGGAGCAGCCTACACGTTGGAATTCAGGGGTGACCCACTTTTTTTGCTGTCAAGTGTACGTATTAAAAGGGAGAAATAACATTAGCAGAACAAGGATAAAAACTGCCTTCCACCTACCCTTAAGTAAGACAAATATTATTTACATTCTACATCTTTATTCTTCTTGTCGACATATTTGCAGCCCTCTGCCATTAGAGAGCTCTGAACTGTAGCGTGTAACATGGTGGTGTGTTACCTAACTAGATGCTAAGACAATAAAAAGCGACGCTTCGTGAAGGAAATATCCGAATAGGACGGAAACAGGTAGACGTGATTCACATGTGGAGATAAAAAAATCATAAGAATTTCAGAGAAAATTGGATGATTTATTTAGGAGCAAGAGCTTCATAAATAGAGCATTGAGAGAAATGTGTTTGTCACCAGGGTGACTATGTTGAGATCTCTATATATAGATGTGAAGAATAAAGATGTTGAGTGTTAATAACGTTTGTTTTATTTAAAAAGCTTTCACATAAAAAATTCGGCATTACTTTTCAGGGTGCCCTTGTATTTCGAAAACATTGTTAAAGTTCACAGCCTGCGTGATTCTACTAACATAATGTTATTGACGCTCTATGTGTATTACCAAAACTTACTCTGTAATCGAGATTGGGCTACTCTCGATGCACGTACGTCCCGTTCAAGTGCTGAGCTGCGTCTCCTCTAACAATGATGTGTCGCCCCACTGCTCAGGATTCTTGGTGGCAGTGACGTCAGACACCACAGTTTATCAAATATTCACTCTGCTTGTAATTACATAATTCTCAGTGATTTAAGTACATAGAGACAAACTCTGAACATTGTTTTAGTAAATATGATGAATTCCCTATGGTCTGCCACAATCGAATGTACTGTGGATTATGTTTCCTTTCTGCTCAGTCCACTGATGGAATCGTCCACAGGGACCAAAGTGATGGGATGACTGCCCTCAAGAGCTGCATCTTTTACTTCGGGTCTTTTTTCTTCATCCCTGCGCCTGCTCCTACCCTTTCCGGGCCCAGCTGGCTTCACCCGTCGTGCTGATTGGTGATATTGGGAGCCGCCGCACAGTAGGGTCAAATCCCAAAAAGTTGGCCAAAAGTCGAAAGTATTACAAATTCGGCTGAATGTCGGTACTCGGGGGTTTTCGGGGTCGCTGATTATGAATCCGAAGTCAAAATTCGGAATACAGACAAAATGGCAAATTTAACATTAATCACTGTTAAAAGAGAAAATACAAAATATATCCATATGTTGTGTAATACAATAAAACATAAAATCGGTTGATCCAAAGTTCATAGATCGTCATCCAAAGAATAAGTTGATTAACGATCAGTTGACTCAACTTCTGAATCGCTGGAGCTTACTGTACTTTCTTCGAAAGAAACAAACACGCTCAACTATTCAGAATATTTTTGCAGATATTTGCCTTCATTTCGCCTTACTTGCTGTCAATTTTTATGCAAGTCATGCAACAACATGCGGAGGACAGGTTTTACATTGTCTGATAGAGCGAAGGGGAGTTTTAATTTAGGAGGCATGAAATTTTCGATTACTACATACACTTCAGTCACTTTTTCATTCAAATGACATTTCAATATCGAAAAAATTTCCCCTTTTGTCAGGCCACATGCTACAGCTTCATCAGTGAAAGATTCTGAAACTGGAAAATATAATATCTATATAGGTGGATAATTCCATATTTAATCTGGTTACTATTATTTATTCCAAAATATTATTTGAAAAGGAGAAGAATACATTCATAAAAGTGAATTATGTATCATAGAACTCGAAATACAATGAAGTGCGACCGCAGCTCGTGGTCGTGCGGTAGCGTTCTCGCTTCCCACGCCTGGGTTCCCGGGTTCGATTCCCGGCGGGGTCAGGGATTTTCTCTGCCTCGTGATGACTGGGTGTTGTGTGATGTCCTTAGATGAGTTAGGTTTAAGTAGTTCTAAGTTCTAGGGGACTGATGACCATAGATGTTAAGTCCCATAGTGCTCAGAGCCATTTGAACCACAATGAAGACCGCAGATAAATTCAAGAAAAAGAGCAACATTCCGCTTTGTTGATATACGAAATTCAACGAACTATGTTTTACGCTCCATTTCCGCTCTAATTTTTCCGTTCATTTACGCATAAATGATTCATTTATTGTTATCGCATGGACTATTATTAATTTTATGTTACACAATGATTTTCTACTCACGTGCGGCTGTTGATTCCATCCTTAAGAATTGAAATCGATTGATTTTTAGATATTTGGCGTGCTGTTGAATGAAGCGTTGAAATATTTGCTCACTGCGCGACGCGTCTAGCTTGCTGAAGTGTTCTCTTTCAACTGTCCTACAATAGCAGGTATAGAGGCTAAGGGGCTCTGGCGGTCGGAATTCGAGCTTCGGACCTTTACCCAACCTGACCCACGACTAGAAACTACCGCAAACTGAACTTTATTTTTCGACTTCTGGCCATCTTTTTGGGATTTGGCCCACTGTGCGCCGTCAGCACTTGCCCCGAAACGCGCTATCCGGCCTCCCCGCGCAATAGCCACTTCTGAGTCAATTCTGATAGGCTCGCTTGATTCAAAATTAAATGTCTTCACTCTGTATACTCCGATCGTTGTGCTGTTTTCAGCCTTCTTCCTGTAATAGAATCCTGCAGCATTACACAGGTTTTTCAACCAATTATGTAGTTAATCATCATTCTTAATTGTTTAAATAGTTAATATCAGTTCGAGCCTGCACAGTGTTATGAAAGCACACTACCATGTCTCACAGTCATGTGACTATCTTGGAACATTTGCGTTTGGCTTCAACTCCAACACAATTTTTCTCCAGTGACCCACACTGTCAATCTAAAGTCTAAACAGAACAAAACACACGATCAGGAGTAATTATCACAAGTGTTCTAAGTTGCAAAAACATTTAGCATTTCTACACTACTGACCATTAAGATTGCTACACCACGAAGATGACGTGCTACAGACGCAAAATTTAACCGACAGGAAGAAGATGCTGTGATATGCAAGTGATTAGCTTTTCAGAGCATTCACACAAGGCTGGCGCCGGTGGCGACACCTACAACTTGATGACATGAGGAAAGTTTCCAACCGATTTCTCATGCACAAACAGCAGTTGAACGATGTTGCCTGGTGAAACGTTATTGTGATGCCTCGTGTAAGGAGGAGAAATGCGTACCATCAAGTTTCAGACTTTGATAAAGGTCGGATTGTAGCCTATCGCGGTTGCGGTTTAACGTATGGGGACATTGCTGCTCGCGTTGGTCGAGACCAATGACTGTTAGCAGAATATGGAATCGGTGCGTTCAGGTGGATAATACGAAACGTTCGTGCTCGAACCCAACGGCCTCGTATCGCTAGCAGTCGAGATGACAGGCATCTTATCCGCATGGCTGTAACAGGCGTGCAGCCACGTCTCGATCCCTGAGTCACAGATGGGGACGTTTGCAAGACAACAACCATCTGCACGAACAGTTCGACACGTTTGCAGCAGCATGGACTATCAGCTCGGACACCATGGCTGCGATTACCCTTGACGCTGCATCAGCGACAGGAGCGCCTGCGATGCGACGAACCTCGGTGCACGAATGGCAAAACGTCATTTTTTCGTATGAATCCAGGTTCTGTTTACAGCATCATGATGGTCGAATCCGTGTCTGGCGACATCACGGTCACATGGCAGTTCTAGTGTAATATATTTGTCCAATGAATACCCGTTTATCATCTGTATTTCTTCTTGGTGTAGCAATTTTAATGGCCAGTAGTGTAGATTTGCTGTGTCACATACACATAAATTCGAACACTGATTCCTGTATTACACTTTTTTTGTCTGCACGTAAGAATATGCGAGAGCAAGTGCATTATAACAAGTTTGTTTGTGTGGCCATCCTCCACAGCAAGCTTATAAATAGTTGTTTTGTAAATAAAACTGCCTTTTCCTGCTGCTAGTTACTTTATTTACCGTATCCGATACGCGTTTCGGCTTCTATTGTTCTAAGGCATCATTAGTGGGATGATTTGCTGATTTGCGTTTCCTCACATCTGGTCTGGAGGTCGCATTACCACATTTATCACTGCCATATAGTCACATTTTTGTGTTCTCGCCTTCCACACACTGTTCATCATGTTTCTCACTCTTTTTTGTGGTGGACTATTGTTCTTTTGTCACTCGATACAACTATTTCGTCGTACACTGTTTTTCACAATGTAAATATTGCGACTCCATTACGTGTACGACGAAATAGTTGTATCGAGTGACAAAAGAACAATAGTCCAGCACAAAAAAGAGTGAGAAACATGGTGAACAGTGTGTGGAAGGCGAGAACACGAAGATGTGATTATATGGCAGTGATAAATGTGGTAGTGCGGCCTCGAGACCAGATGTGAGGAAACGCAAATCAGCAAATCATCCCACCGATGATGCTTTAGGACAGGAGAAGGCGAAACGCGTATGGGGTATGGTAAATAAAGTAACTAGCAGCAGGAAAAGGCAGTTTTATTTACAAAACAAGTCAGTGCAATATAAACTGTTAGTGTTAGAACACTGAAATTTTTCATGAATGTGTGTAATATATATGCCTGCATTTATAATTGAAGGCTTCAATAGTTATACCATATTTACTATTGTTCGTAGCCTTATATGTGTAAGTAATGTAATATTTGCAGAGTGTGTGAAAATGTTTAGAAAAATGCATTCGATGATTATTGACTTGGATGTTAGAGACTGTTATGTATTTTGAATTATAGACATAAATGGTAGATTTCATGATACTGATAAATACCGCTGTATCATAAGTTACTCAGAAGAAATAAACCAGTAACTGTCACAGTATCATTGTGTGAATATTGAAACTGTGGTCTATAATAATTGATCATTTTGCTATCGAGGGCTTCTGGTGTCTTGAAGATTATTTCTGACGACCATAAAATTTGTGCATGAAGTATCTGTGTAAGTAGTTACTGCTGCAGAGAATTGCGCATTTCCTACAGGAAAAAATACCAATAGGAACGAAAATCCGGAACATTGCACGAAAGTAATGGCCAAAAAACCTTTCTTAGGCCGGCCGAAGTGGCCGTGCGGTTCTGGGCGCTACAGTCTGGAACCGAGCGACCGCTACGGTCGCGGGTTCGAATCCTGCCTCGGGCATGGATGTGTGTGATGTCCTTAGGTTAGTTAAGTTTAATTAGTTCTAAGTTCTAGGCGACTGATGACCTCCGAAGTTAAGTCGCATAGTGCTCAGAGCCATTTGAACCATTTTTTTGAAACCTTTCTTAATGTCTGTATTATCCTCACTTCAAGGGAGATAAAAATGAGAACGATTTATTGTTTATGCCAAATAAAATACTTTTGAGGCTATCCTTACTGAAGACGAGAGATTACTCAATTGATTTTCGAGTAATATAAAACTACAACTTCGACGTGAAGGAGATTCACTTACATGATCATGTTTTTTTATTATAAGAAATATTGTTTCCCAAGCTATCATGCAGTCGCTACGTCTTTTATAACTGCAAATCCAAGAGAGAATTCGTTAAAATGTGACTGTAGACAAGAATCACAGAAACAGGAATGAATATTGGGGTGTTGATATACAGAAATGAACAGTAAATCCACATAATCTCCCAATATAATGTCTGGCACATAAAAATCCCGTATTATCTAAATATCGATGTGTGTGTGTGTGTGTGTGTGTGTGTGTGTGTGTGTGTCAGAGAGAGAGAGAGAGAGAGAGAGAGAGAGAGAGAGAGAGACAAAATAATTTTTCCTAGACTGTTTATGGAGAAACTGACGACTTTGATGTTGAGCGTTAACAAACAAAACAACCAACAATGCTGTATCTATATGAGACCCTGCAGTTACTTGGGAAAGGGTTACATTTCTACAGTCTATTGATTTAAAGTAACACCGAACGCAGTTTAATGTAATAAACGTTTGATGAAATACTTGCAGACGACTGTGTATTGGATCTTAATGAAAACACTAGATCGTTTAGGCAGATAGTAGTTCAAACACAAAAAACGACATAGGCCCAGATATCGCATTCGCTTGATAGGATCGTCGCTAGCTCGAACCTAACCGGGAAGTTCCGCAGTAGAGAGAAATGCGTAACGATTTTCTTGTCATTCGGAGGAGGGCTGGCATTAGTCCAGCGACTCGCACCCACACATGTAAGCGCATACAGAATGAACATTTGCTAAGTTGCCAAGAAACGACACGTCATGCTTGTAGAAGCTGTTTTTTCTAGTTCCAGTACATGAAGTTGCAACAATTTCTTGCTCCAAATTTTGGAGGAGATGTGTTTGCACGAAAATCTGGTGAAATTATTATACATACCAATACGACATCCAAGGTCAGGTTCAGAGGAAAGCTTCCAGAGCCGTTCATCGTGAAAAGCGAAATCAGACAAGGAGCTAGACTCATCTCCATTGCTCTTTAACCGTGTACTTGATAAGGTGAATAGGGAATGGCGACAAGGAATAAAAGAAGTGGATGGAATACGACAGAGATACAAGGAAAAATGCATTCGCAGATGATATTGTAATATTATCGAAATCGTAAGAAGAGGCGTCTCATCACCCCACCCAGCACCAGAGATAGGTGGCTAAAGCCGATTCACACATCTCCATCAAGAGGACACAGCATACGAAGAATGCCAAGAGAGCTCCTAGTTGAATGACGTAGGCGGAGGGAAAATTTAAAAGGTAGGGAGATTTACATACACCTAAATAGAAAACGGTCTGGCAGAAAAAGAAGCAATGTGAGTAGGAATAAACAAGATTAATTTAGTATGGAAACTTACCATGAAAAGTTAGACTAAGAAGAATCCTAACGATTTAAAGACATATTAACTTGCAAGAAGAAACTTTCGATCAATGCAAAATTAAGGCTTTACCAGACAGTGAAAAAAATGGTTCAAATGGCTCTGAGCACTATGGGACTTAACTGCTGTGGTCATCAGTCCCCTAGAACTTAGAACTACTTAAACCTAACTAACCTAAGGACATCACACACATCCATGCCCGAGGCAGGATTCGAACCTGCGACCGTAGCGGCCACGCGGTTCCAGACTGAAGCGCCTTTAACCGCACGGCCACACCGGCCGACACCAGACAGTGATCCTGAAGTCTTATACACATCAGAAAGTCTGAACCTTGTAAGGAACAGATTGCTGAGGAGGGTACAACGGATGCACAGGAAGATACTGGGGTCACGAATAAAAGAAGACGGTCAATACAGATGACTAACGAACCAGGAACTGTGTACCCAGGTAGAAAGGATTTTAGACAGCGTCAGGGGAAAAAAGACTGTTT
The DNA here is from genome assembly GCF_023898315.1 of Schistocerca nitens. Lineage (NCBI taxonomy): Eukaryota > Metazoa > Arthropoda > Insecta > Orthoptera > Acrididae > Schistocerca > Schistocerca nitens. The sequence goes on from NC_064616.1 coordinate 778,741,895, forward strand.
TTCGAACATATCCTTACAATGGCACCTTAGATAATGCAGTTTCCTGTGAGCAAGAGAACCAAAATACGGTGGATGTAAGAGCAGCAAAGGGATCTGGAAGAAATACACTATGAGATCAAAAGTATCTGGGAACCCCCCAGAAGATACGTTTTTCATATTATGTGCAGTGTGCTGCCACCTACTGCCAGGTACTCCATATCAGCGACATCAGTAGTCATTGGACATCGTGAGAGAGCAGAATGGAGCGCTCCATGGAATTCACGGACTTCGAACGTGGTTAAGTGATTGGGGGTCACTTGTGTCATACGTTTGTACGCGAGATTTCCACTGTCCTAAAAATCCCTAGGTCCACTGTTTCCGACGTGATAGTGAGGTGGAAACGTTAAGGGACACGTAAAGGACAAAATCTTACAGGTCGACCTCGTCTATTGGCTGACAGAGACTGCCGACAACTGAAGAGGGCTGTAATGTGTAATAGGCAGACATCTATCCAGACCATCACTCAGGAATTCCGAACAGCATCAGGATCCACTGCAAGTACTATGACAGTTAGGCGGGAGGTGATAAAACTTGGATTTCATGGTCGTGCGGCTGCTCATAAGCCACACATCACGCCAGTAAATGCCAAACGACGACTCGCTTGGTGTAAGGAACGTAAACATTGGACGATTCAACAGTGGAAAAATGTTGTGTGGAGTGACGAATCACGGTGCACAATGTGACGATCCGATGGCTGGGTGTGGGTATGGCCACCGCCCAGTGAACGTCATCTGCCAGCGTGTGTAATGCCAACAGTAAAATTCGGAGGCGGTGGTGTTATGGTGTGGTCGTGTTTTTCATGGAGGGGGCTTGCACCCCTTATTGCGTGGCACTTTCACAGCAGAGGCCTACATCGATGTTTTAAGCAGCGTCTTGCTTCCCACTGTTGAAGAGCAATTCGGGGATGGCTATTGCATCTTTCAACACGATCGAACACCTGTTCATAATGCACGGCCTGTGGCGGAGTGGTTACACGACAATAACATCCCTGGAATGGACTGGCCTGACCAGAGTCCGGACCTGAATCCTATAGAACACTTTTGGGATGTGTTGAAACGCCGACTTGGTGCCAGGCCTCAGGGACCGACATCAGTACCTCTCCTCAGTGCAGCACTCCGTGAAGAATGGGCTGCCATTCCCCAAGAAACCCTCCAGCATCTGATTGAACGTGTGCCTGGGAGAGTGGAAGCTGTCATCAAGGCTAAGGGTGGGCCAACATCATGTTGAATTCCAGCATTACCGATGGAGGGCGCCACGAACTTGTAAGTCATTTCCAGCCAGGTGTCCGGACATTTTTGATCACATAGTGAAGGACTACGAGAAACAAAGATTTACAACAGGGTGGCTTTTAAATAAAAAGTAAGGTTGTCATAGATTTCCAGGACAGAATTACACCGAAGGGAAAAAAACGTCCTAAACAGAATAACCAAGAATGTTGCAAAATACGAGGGTAAGTCAATTATTATCCGCAAAGTAGTTATAAAATTTTATTGTAATCAAATTGGAAACTTACAAGAACATCATTTTTCGACACAGTCACCTTGCGTTCCAACGCACTTGGTCTATCGTTGTACAAGCTTCCTGATGCCCTCATAAAAGAAGGTTCTCGGTTGAGCTGCGAGCCAGGAATGCACCGCTTCTTTCACTGCGAGAAGCGAGCCATCAGGACCTGATAAGACAGACACCGTGATTCTATATACATCTACATCTACATCTATACTCCGCGAGCCACCTTACGGTGTGTGGCGGAGGGTACTTATTGTACCACTATCTGATCCCCCCTTCCCTGTTCCATTCACGAATTGTGCGTGGGAAGAACGACTGCTTGTAAGTCTCCGTATTTGCTCTAATTTCTCGGATCTTTTCGTTGTGATCATTACGCGAGATATATGTGAGCGGTAGTAATATGTTGCCCATCTCTTCCCGGAATGTGCTCTCTCGTAATTTCGATAATAAACCTCTCCGTATTGCGTAACGCCTTTCTTGAAGTGTCCGCCACTGGAGCTTGTTCAGCATCTCCGTAACGCTCTCGCGCTGACTAAATGTCCCCATGACGAATCGCGCTGCTTTTCGCTGGATCATGTCTATCTCTTCTATTAATCCAACCTGGTAAGGGTCCCATACTGATGAGCAATACTCAAGAATCGGACGAACAAGCGTTTTGTAAGCTACTTCTTTCGTCGATGAGTCACATTTTCTTAGAATTCTTCCTATGAATCTCAACCTGGCGCCTGCTTTTCCCACTATTTGTTTTATGTGATCATTCCACTTCAGATCGCTCCGGATAGTAACTCCTAAGTATTTTACGGTCGTTACCGCTTCCAATGATTTACCACCTATGGCATAATCGTAGCCGGCCGAAGTGGCCGTGCGGTTAAAGGCGCTGCAGTCTGGAACCGCAAGACCGCTACGGTCGCAGGTTCGAATCCTGCCTCGGGCATGGATGTTTGTGATGTCCTTAGGTTAGTTAGGTTTAACTAGTTCTAAGTTCTAGGGGACTAATGACCTCAGCAGTTGAGTCCCATAGTGCTCAGAGCCATTTGAACCATTTTTTGCATAATCGTACTGGAATGGATTTCTGCCCCTATGTATGCGCATTATATTACATGATTATGTAACAGAATTTTCTCTTCTTGTTGCAGTTTGCTGTAGATTATTGGTACAATGATGGGTTCCGAATCATGGAAAAATGTGCAGATCGTGCCTCGTTACAAAAAGAGTCGTCGGACAGATGCACTAATTACAGATCTGTATCGATGTTGCCAATTTCTTGAAGAGTTATGGGACTGAATTGAAGCTCGTGTATTTTGTCCGTTTTCGGTAACAAAAATCGATGGTATTTTGAGGTGTACGAGAACTTGCTGGACACAGGAGTACCTCAACGTCACACAGACAGTTCGTATGGACGAGCATTGTTCTGCTGAAATATGGCACCACGATATGGTTGCATGAGAGGTAACACATGAAGATACAGAATGTCCGTGACGTACTGTTGTTCCACCAGAGTTTCCACAGTCACTACCAACCGTGACCTCAAGTCATAGCTGATGGCTCCTGACACTACGCCGTCGGGTGTAACAGCACTTTGCCTCTCTAAAACATTGGGAGAATGGGAATAGTGCCCAGGTCGCCCCCATACTCACCTACTATGGTCATTCGGGGCAATGCAGAACAGTGATTCATCGCTGAACATAATGCGGCGCCATTCATCAACTGTCCATGATTCGCAGTCACGGCACCATTCCAAACGCAGCCGTCTCTGCTGTGGCGTTAACGGCAGCTTACTTGTGGGACGGTAATTCCTTAGTGCTGCTGTAACTAGTCTCTGATCAATGCTGACAAGACAACACTTAAAGTTGCAGGGAGTCCATTATTTGTTCTCGGATGGCAGGCACAGACATAGAGAGGTTAGTTACAGTGTGCTTGGTGCACAATACAGCGAGCCTAACTAGTAGGATGAGTGTACCTGTCCTCGTACACCCTTGCAATCCAACATCAGGCTACTCTAACATCCGAAGGTCCCAAAAATCTGAATGGTACACTATTCGACTACTAGAGCCAATGAGACCCACGATGAGGACCTTTTCAGACTCTATTGGGTGCTGATAATGCTGTCTCATATGTATATTCGACATCTCCGTTTCCTTCACAGTGATCACTCAACATCTGATGCTGTTCACGCCCCTTATACGGGGTGAAGAAAAAATGCCGCATTTGGAGGTCAGCATGTGATTCCTCATCCAGATTCAAGACAAAAGTTTATCTAGCAAATTCAGATCTGATGCATTTTGAAAACACATGTGTGAAAACGAGGAGCTGGCAACACTGTCATGTCGTGAAGCGCATCTGAATGTACAGAGGAACGTGTATCACCCTGCTCTACAATACCAGTCATCGTAGCTCACTGAGCAGACTTCTTGGACATCAAACCCACATCCACCATGGAGCTATCGTTCAATTTCGCGTCAGATTTCTTTTTTATTGTTTAGACGTCCGTACCCTAGTTCTCGTCGTTTATAAGCAGGCCATCATTTTGTCACATGGCAATAGCCTATCACATGGCTGTGGTTTCCATTAAACTGCATGCGTGAGTCTACTAACCGGGCAGTGCACAATCATAACAAGTCCCGTCTAGTTCATGTAGGGCGGCTTCCCGATGGAGTACACAAACGATGATATGCCGATATACTTATGGTGCTGAGTGCATCCGGTAACCATGTTGCTGCTGCTGCTGCTGCTGCTTGTGTGTATGCTATATGGTACCATAAAAGGTGACATACCAATAAGAATGTTTTTGGGCCGGCCAATGTGGCCGAGCGGTTCTAGGCGCTTCAGCCTGGAACCGCGCGACCATTACGGTCGCAGGTTCGAATCCTACCTCGGGTATAGACGTGTGTGATGTCCTTAAGTTAGTTAGGTTTAAGTAGTTCTAAGTTCTAGGGGACTGATGACCTCAGATGTTAAGTCCCATAGTGCTCAGAGCCATTTTGAATTTTTTTGGTCGCCTTGGGCAACGCCTTCCGGAAACAGGTAATTCCATCCACAAGTAATGGACAGAAGTCATCCAAGGTCTAGATGTACTCCACAAGCCCGCATCTCGTGGTCGTGCGGTAGCGTTCTCGCTTCCCACGCCCGGGTTCGATTCCCGGCGGGGTCAGGGATTTTCTCTGCCTCGTGATGGCTGGGTGTTGTGTGCTGTCCTTAGGTTAGTTAGGTTTAAGTAGTTCTAAGTTCTAGGGGACTGATGACCATAGATGTTAAGTCCCATAGTGCTCAGAGCCATTTGAACCATTTGATTTGTACTCCACAGGGGACGTGATTCTTAAAACCGTTCGCCAGTTACCTCGTTGAAGTACACGTGATATTGCAGGGCAGTTACAGATACCTCAAAGATTGGTTGTTGAAGTGTTGAACATAACAAACATTTTATAAATAACTTGGTATTGACTGAAGAAACTAGCTTCACTCGTGAAGGCATTTTCAAACTCCACAACAGCCATTATTAGTCGCAACACAACCTACATGTCACCCATGAACGTGGCTTTCAGGTGCACTTTGGCATAAACCTGTGGGCTGGAATCATGGCAGGAGTGCTTTTGGACCCTTTTACCTGGTAGCCCGCATCTCGTGGTCGTGCGGTAGCGTTCTCGCTTCCCACGCCCGGGTTCCCGGGTTCGATTCCCGGCGGGGTCAGGGATTTGCTCTGCCTCGTGATGGCTGGGTGTTGTGTGCTGTCCTTAGGTTAGTTAGGTTTAAGTAGTTCTGAGTTCTAGGGGACTGATGACCTTAGATGTTAAGTCCCATAGAGCTCAGAGCCATTTGAACCATTTGGAACCCTTACCTGGTGCTGGACAAGTTGAATGCACCCCTATATCGCACGTTTCTTTGCAATACTTTGCGTTATGGTTTCAGCATGATGGTGCACCGCCACACATTGGAATGCATGTGTGTAACTATTTAATTTAAGCGTTTCCAGGGTAATGGATTGGCAGTGGAGGTCCAATTCTCCACGTTCCACGCACCTTAATCCACTAGATTTTTATTTTTGGAGCACTTAAAGGAACAAGTTTATAGAACTCCACCCATGGATGTATACGACCTAGTAGCTCCCTTGTATTCCACTTCAGCAATGGAGGATGCAGGTGTGTTGCATAGGGTCCAGCAAGTTATGATCCAACGAGTGGCGAAGTATTTGCAAATGCAAGGTGGTTGCTTTGAACACCTTCTCTAAAATGAAAGTTGGCCGCACGTGTGATTACCAGCTCTGTGAAGATAAGCTTGGACGCCAAACGTACAGAATGGAACTATTGTGCATAGAAAAATGTGCAAGCTAGTGTATCCTACCTACTGTGATTTTGGTACATTATTGGATACAGACGAAGATACTGTATCCACTATTATTTTGTATTGGCTTTATTTGTGCCATGGACGATACAAAGTGGTCGTTTATGTCTGTAAGAAGTTCATGTCATGTCTTAATGTTTAAATAAAGGTACCAGTAACAGAAAGAAATATACAAGATACCGTACTGTGGAGATGTCAACTGGATACAATTTGATGCTTTAACTAAAAAAAAAAAAAAAAAAAAAAAAAAGCCGGCCGCGGTGGTCTAGCTGTTCTGGCGCTGCAGTCCGGAACCGCGGGACTGCTACGGTCGCAGGTTCGAATCCTGCCTCGGGCATGGGTGTGTGTGATGTCCTTAGGTTGGTTAGGTTTAAGTAGTTCTAAGTTCTAGGGGACTTATGACCTAAGATGTTGAGTCCCATAGTGCTCAGAGCCATTTGAACCATTTGAACTGAAAAAAAAAAGCTGAATGCGACTCGAACATCGGCGAGTCTGTATATCCATTCCTCCTGGCACTGCCTCGTCTCACTGAACTAATGGTACAACTCCAACAGACCGTAGAGTTAATGGTACAAGTTCATGATCACGCTGCACACAGTTACAACGTTGCCAGACCCTCGTTTTTTAAATCACATTTCTGTTACATCTATTAGCGGGACTAGATTTTGCTAGATACACTTTTGTCTTGAATTGGGGTGAGAAACTCCATGCCGACCGCCAAGTGCGGCATTTTTCTACACCCTGTATACCCTACCAGACCTGGTAACAACATTAAACACAAATAACACTAATGCGCTCTGGTGGCCTTCTACTTGTCACAGAGAATCACAACTCTATAGTCATTTAAATATCTACCAGTGGTGTGTGCATGTAGCAAGTTAAATTGACAACAAACATGCCTTCTGGGTGCTTCACTTTTTTTGTCAGCCAGTGTATATGGAAAGACTAAACTAATGTCTACTATCACTTCTTAGTTGTAAATCTTTCTGTAAAGAAGATAAATACAAACGTAATATCTGACATAGAAACAACAGATAAATGTTGCCAGTTGGTCAGCTGATCGCTGGACTAAAGAGGATGAGCTAGCCACTTTGCAACACTCTAAAACCAACAACTTAGACCGGAGTCCAGACGGTACACAAATTTCATCTTACTTGTCTTCAAGTCAGCTAAAATAGAGGGCAGGTGTTCGCTTAAGGTGGGTTGGACGTCAAACGGGCCGACTTGGAGCTGGAGAGGCACCGTAGGACATTTTAATTTCCACTGTCTATACTTTTACAAGTAAATTCATAAAACTTTGTCAGAATGACCAGGAAGGATTCAGGATTCACACTCGTAGCAGCGGAAGTTCAAAAACATAACAAAATTATTTTTTTTACATGTGAAATTTCATCATTTTTTCACTTGCTATTGGCTGCATTTGTTGCTATAGGTACACTTTCCTCCATAAGTAAGAGAGACTGTTCGATGAATTTTGCACAGCATACAAACCATACTTACAGGTGTCTGAAACTCTAGAATCTATTTAATTTATGAAAAAATGAATGATCTGTTACGTTTTAAACTTTATGTTTCGAAAAAATCAAATTTTGTAGTTAATTATCTCAATTTTTACCACAGTTTTTTTTAATAGATTTGGAAAATTCTAGAGTTTCATACACCTGTAAGTATGGTTTGTATGTTGTGCAAAATTCATCAAAGAATCTCTCGTACTTGTGAAGAAAAATGTACCTATAGCAACAAATGCAGCCAACAGTAAGTGAAAAAATGATGAAATTTCATACCTAAAAAAATTATTTTGCTATGTTTTTGTACTTCCACTGCTATGAGTGTGAATCCTGAATCCTTCCTGGTCATGCTGACAAAGTTTTATGAATTTATTTGTAAAAGTATAGACAGCAGAATATAAAACGTCCTGTGGTGCCTCTCCTGCTCCAAGTCGGCCCGTTTGACGTCCTATCCCCCTTAAATATGCTGCTGCCCTCTCATGAAGATATAAATTGTGTTTGATTAATATGCGTCGCACAGAGATTTGTACACTGACTCTTTTTGGCGTAGGTGGAGAGGGAGGGATGTGGGGGGGGGGGGGGGCGGACGGGTGGTGTGGAGGAGGAGAGGGCTCCCGCTAGAGAATGAAACTGTGTGTTGATGATAGTGTTCTACGCAGAGGTGGGTCAGGATGACGTCATCCCAGCGGAGCGGTCGGTTCGAGGTATGCAGCGGCTGCATGGCTGTATGTCTGGCTACGCCCACGGCAGCTTGTTGCCTCCACCGCCAGCCACTCCTCCTCCCACAGTTGCATAGCTTTCTGACTCAGCAGCGAGATAAAAGCCTGCAGGGAGTGACTCATGTTCCCTCACTATACATGTATGAGCTGATTATCTTTGTACACAGTAACCCTGATTTATTTGTAGCAAATCATTTTCAACATGATTACAACACCATAAATCAAAATAATTTTATGCGGCCCACCCACCGTTTAAAATTTTACGCTCAAACTCCACATTATATGGATATGAAAATTTATAACAAAGTGAAAGGAATAGAATTGCTCAGCATAAATTTAGAAACACTGAAAAATCGTTATATGAGAAACTAGTGCAGAAAGGTTACTATCCAGTAGAAGAATTCATAAATGACAACCCGAAAATTTGAGAAGGAGAGTGCAAATACTTAGGACTGATAATCTTAAAAATTTGTTACTTTTGAAGAGAAATTATCAACTGCTTAATTAAGTAATTATTCAGTACTGTATGTTAGATTACGGGTATTATAAGGAAAAAAATGGTTCAAATGGCTCTGAGCACTATGGGACTTAACTTCTAAGGTCATCAGTCCCCTAGAACTTAGAACTACTTAAACCTAACTAACCTAAGGACATCACACACATCCATGCCCGAGGCAGGATTCGAACCTGTGACCGTAGCGGTCGCGCGGTTCCAGACTGTAGCGCCTTTAACCGCTTGGCCACCCCGGCCGGCTATTATAAGGAAAATTGTAAACCAGTTTTTGTGTTTTGACGAGTCTCCTGTACTTTTAAGTCAATGGCTTGAAACTGTATGTAATGAGACAATTTACTTCTACTTCTACTACTTCTCATTGCGTAATTCTTTCAGTTACTTTCTGTACTATATGGTAACAGTTATGGTCCAAGTTTCATCGAGCTACGTTACTTGGCAGTGACACACAATGCGAAAGTTACTTTCGTCCTTAAGTTTTACACACTAGTGTACATTAAAATCTTGATGTTTATGTGAAATGTTGCAAAAAAGGACTCTAAAGTTAAATCTGGAGGGCTTTTCTCCTTAAAATACGTTAAAATAAAAATAATTGTGGAAATCTAAATAAGTCAAGATGGAAATCTGTCCCACCCTTCGAATAAGCCGTTGAAATAAGCCACACCTGTATCTAGAAACTCGTACTTTGGGCGAGTAATAAAACGCCTCTTTTCTCGTTGTTAATTGCTGAAAAACCGCACAATTAAGGGAGCAGAAACGACATGATGTGCAGATGTTTGTGGTGTGGTTGCTGTCTGATGCTAACTCGGCTCGGAACAGGACTGAGTACGAAAGACCGCAATCGCCAGCCTAATTTTCTCATGATGAATCCTGTCTAACATTTTTCAGACAGGATGGTCTCGCAGACCCACGCTCTATGCAGGTATAATGAAAACGGTACCGCGCAGAAGCTCTTGAAAACTGGGGCAAATCTAAAGTTGTTTGGGACAATGTTTTCATGTCCCTAAGATGTGACAATCACATAAGCTTAAAATCAAATGTGGTCACGAACCTCACCGTTTCTTTAAAATTATGAACGGTGCCCAACATCGTCAGTTTAAGAAAGATAATCTGAATGTAAATGATTGTCCATCGTGCCAGTATTTTACACTGAGCTGACAAAAGTTGTGGGATACGTCCTAAGATTGTGGCCGAGCGGTTCTAGGCGCTACAGTCTGGAACCAAGCGACCGCTACTGTCGCAGGTTCGAATCCTGCCTCGGGCATGGATGTGTGTGATGACCTCAGAAGTTAAGTTCCGTAGTGCTCAGAGCCATTTGAACCTTTTTTTTCCTAATATTGTGTCGGACCTCCTTTTGCTCGGCGCAGTGCACCATTTCGATATGGCATGGAGTTAACAAGTCGCTGAAGTCCCTGCATAAATGTTGAGACACGCTGCCTATATATGGTTCAAATGGCTCGAAGCACTATGTGACTTAACATCTGAGGTCATCAGCGCCCTAGACTTAGAACTACTTAAACGTAACTAACCGAAGTGCAGTATCGATAGCTACGATGCCACAACGTAGGTGAACTCTGCTGGGTTGGCGCTACGACACCGACACCGGCGACAGCGCCCTCTAGCCGGCACTGTGCAGCTCTACGAGCGCCGCTCCAGATTCTACGCACTTGATTCCGAGTAGAGGATCATGCAACACTGTTTCTATTTCATAGTGGGCGAGCCAGTACAGATTTTGCCTTTGTAACTTCTGCTGCTGTTTGATTTGGTTGATGAACGGCTTTGCACCTACGTGCTCATCTGTACGCAAAGTTAAGTAATCATATCAGTTGTATATGTTCATACCCCAGTAAAAGAGTTATAACCTATACGCAGTATCGAAGCAATTCACCTTTTCCTACCGAGCGAGGTGGCACAGTGGTTAGCACACTGGACTCGCATTCGGGAGGACGACGGTTCAATCCCGTCTCCGGCCATCCTGATTTAGGTTTTCCGTGATTTCCCTAAATCGCTTCAGGCAAATGCCGGGATGGTTCCTTTGAAAGGGCACGGCCGATTTCCTTCCCCATCCTTCCCTCACCCGAGCTTGCGCCGGCCGCGGTGGCCGTGCGGTTCTAGGCGCTCCAGTCCGGAGCCGCGCTGCTGCTACGGTCGCAGGTTCGAATCCTGCCTCGGGCATTGGTGTGTGTGATGTCCTTAGGTTAGTTAGGTTTAAGTAGTTCTAAGTTCTAGGGGCTGATGACCACAGCAGTTGAGTCCCATAGTGCTCAGAGCCAATTGAACCATTTGAACCCGAGCTTGCGCTCCGTCTCTAATGACCTCGTTGTCGACGGGACGTTAAACACTAATCTCCTCCTCCTCCTCACCTTTTCCTGCTCCTACTCACTTCCTACATTCGGCCTACCCTTCAGTTTACAAGAGCAGACCCACACGCCGCCTATCCAGGCGGGATACAAAACTAAGGACATCACACACATACATGCCCGAGGCAGGATTCGAAACTGCAACCGTAGCAGCGGAGCGGCTCCGGACTGCAGCGCCTAGAACAGCTCGGCCACAACGTTTGGCACGCTGCCTCTATAGCCGCCCATAATTGCGTAAGTGTTGTCGGTGCAGGATTTTGTGCACGAACTGACTTCTCTATTACGTCTCATAAACGGTCGATGGGATTTAAGTCAGGCGATGTGCGTGACCAAGCCATTCACTCAAACTGTCCAGAATGTTCTTCAAACCAATGGTGAACAATTGTGGCCCAGAGACAGGGCGTATTGCCATTCATAAAAATTCCGTCGTTATTTGGGAACATGAAGTTCATGAATGGCTCCAAATGGTCTCCAAGCAGCCGAACATCCAGACGACCTAGTCAATTCCACGTAAACACAGCCCAAACCATTATGTAGCCACCACCAGCTTGCACACTGCCTTGTTGACAAGTTGGGTCCATGGCTTCGTCGGGTCTGCGACACACTCGAACCCTACCATCAGCTCTTACCAAATGAAACCGGGACTCATCTGAACAGGTCACGGGTTTCCAATCGTCCAGGGTCCAGCCGATGAGGTCACTAGCCCAGGACACGCGCTGCAGGCGATGTCGTGCTCTGTACTCGTGTCGGTCGTCTGCTGCCATAGTCCATTAACTTCGAATTTCCTAACGGATACGTTCGTCGAGCGTCCCACATTGATTTCTGCGGTTGTTTCACGCAATATTGCTTGTCTGTTAGCACTGACTAGGCAAATCCAGTTGCTCACGGTCTTCGTGGTGAAAGGTAATGCCTGAAAATGGGTATTCTCGGCACTCTCTTGACACTCTGGATCTCGGAATACTGAATTTTCTAACGATTTCCGAAATAGAGAAGTCCTATGCTTCTAGCCGCAACTACTATTGGTTGGTTCAAATGGCTCTAAGCACTATGGGACTTAACATCTGAGGTCATCAGTCCCCTAGACTTAGAACTACTTAAACCTGACTAATCTAAGGACATCACACACATCCATGCCCGAGGCAGGATTCGAACCTGCGACCGTAGCAGCAACGTAGTTCCGGACTGAAGCGCGTAGAACCGCTCGGCAGCAGCAGCCGGTAACTACTATTCCCGTTTTGTTAAAAG